>NC_042518.1:19808172-20108172 GCF_900963305.1 Echeneis naucrates | reverse complement strand
AAACAGTGCAGGGAATGGATGTCTCCAATCGCCCGCCAGCCCAACCGGAATGCCCTAAGGAACCTGATGATAAGCAGCCATCGGTGTGACTAAGCCAGGTACCCTCATCTCCTCTCCTCTCCTCTCGCCAAAGTCTACTTTGTGGGTTGGGGAAGAGGACCAATTGGACCCAGGGCACTCCCTGAGCTTCATGCACCCTTAATGGATAACAGTCACCCTGCTCCCCTGACCTTTTTAGGCGACCTCGTCCATGATGGCAATGCAAACCGCCTTCTTTGGAGACCTGTAATGTCAGCATCACTAGCTACACGCAGGACAAATGTCCCAGCACCTAGTGGGTGTGGACCAGCATCGCTTTCCAGGAAATGACCCTGGTACATCCCTTGTACATCTGTGCTATCGACACAGAACCCCTGCTGGTTGGACACGACCTGTTGGACTGCTCGGTCCCTCTCATTGAATGCCGCCAAGGGCATATCTGGGCTCAGGTTAAGGTCCCCATACCCCTTGAGTCTTCTTTATGCCTGCTGGCCCACAACCTGCACATTGCCCCCATCCAAGCCTCTGAGAGCTCGGTGCCTGTGGTCTCCCCCTTTCCAGCACTCTGGCCCAGCTCTGTTGACAACCAGGCTCTTTCTTGCAACCATGAATCCTTCCTGTGTTCCTTGAAGAGCGAAAACCAATTCTTGTATTGCCCTCAGGTGGATGGAGGTGTCTACTTGGACACTGTCTTTGTCCCAGAAGCATTGGTGGCACTCTGGTTAGTCTGGTCTGGTTGGCTGTGAGCCAAGACCAGTACAATTCCTTTTACAATTCCTTGTGTCAACGGGACAGTCCTCCAGTTTTCTTGCAGCGTAGCCATCAGCTCCTGTCTGCAGGATCACCTCAAACCCTTCCGTAGGAGTGTGCATCCTTGCTGAAAAGATTGGACGAAGGCAAGTCGTTCACTTTGTGAGTGTTTTCCTGAAGCTTCAACCAGTGTTCCTTCTGGGAGCTGACGTCTTGGTCAGAATTGGCGCTTGGCTGGACACAGTGAACCAAGTCTTGTAGTCTCAGAGGAATGCATAGAACCACCCTCTGACTGCCGATCCACCCCACAAGCCAGTCAGGTTGCAAGTGAAGTTGCCGCCGTCCTCATTGCCCTCCAGCAAGCTGCGAAATTAGCAGTAACACAACTAGTGATCTGTTCTGACTCTAACTATGCCCGCCTTAGCTTTGTTTACCACGTGGAAGATGAACGGCATCAAAAACACCAGAAACAAGGAAGTCAAGCACTCTAACCGTCAGAGCTGCGAACAGACCTTGCCACATTTGAGGCTAGAGAAAGACTTGCTTGTGTACAGCCATGACGGGCAAGGACAGATGAGGTGGGTTGTCCCAGCCAACCATAGGGGGGTGATGTTAGCCCACGCCCATGACTGACCCATCGGCAGTCACCGTGGCTACAAAGCCACCCATGGGACACTTCAGCAGGTTGCGTACTGGTTGTCAATTGTCATTGTGTCATTGTCATGACACTAAGTCATAAGTTCAAGGATTCCTCACTTGCTGTCAATTCCAGCTTAAACTCAGCCCCACTTCAGGTAAGGGAGATCGCCTTTCCATGGTCCAACCTCCAAGTCGATTGGATTGGCCCAGTTCCCAAATCTTACTTCCTCGCAGTTACCTGTGCATTCACCAAGTGGGTGGAATGTCTCCCTGCCCCAACTGACACAGCCGTCACAACTGCAGTCTTGTTGCTGAACCACATTTTCAGCCGTTAAGGGCTTCCTTTGTCAGTCGACTCAGACCATTGCCTAGAGGCAATGTTGGGCTAATGTTGCCTAGAGGAAGCAGATAAAGCGTAAAGAGGATTGGTCCAAGTACCAAACCCTGCGGGACTCCATGACTGACTACAGTACATGAGGAGGAGCTGTTGTTTACATGAACAAACTGATGTCTATCTGATAAGCAGGATTTGAACCACCTTAGTGCAGTTCCTTTAATTCCAATTTCATATTCCAGTCTCTGTAGTAAAATATTATGATCTATGGTATCGAATGCAGCACTAAGATCTAGAAGGAGAAGTATGGAGGCTGATCCATTGTCTGAGGCCATTAGAATGTCATTGGAGACTTTAACCAGCGCTGTTTCTGTGCTATGATGGGCTCTAAATCCTGCTTGAAACTGTTCAAACAAACTGTTCCCATCCAGATGCTCATGTAGTTGTTGTTGTTCTATGATTTTAGAAATAAATGGAAGGTTCGATATGGGTCTATAGTTTGCCAAAACATCTGGATCAAGATTAGGCTTTTTAAGCTGGGTTTTGATGACCGCAGTCTTCAGTGCCTGAGGTACATAACCCAGAAATAAAGTCAGATTAATCAAATCTAGAATGAACGGCTCAGTTAAAAAAAAGATCTCTTTAAAGAGGCTAGTTGGTACTGGGTCTAATAGACAGGTTGACGGTCTGGATGATGAAACTATAGAAGCTAGCTCTGAGAGATTCAGAGGTGAGAATGATTCCAGATATTAAAGAGGCATTGCAGCTGATTCAGGAGTTGCTGTATTCAGTAGGAGATTTTTATCTAACGTAGGCAAGAGCTGATAAATTCTTTCTCTGATCGTGAGAATTTTATCTGTAAAAAAGTTCAACTGAGCTATGGCTCTCTGTCAGCCTGGCTACAGTGCTGAAGCGAAACCTGGGGTTGTTCTTGTTTTCTTCTATGAGTGTTGAGTAATATGAACTTCTAGCACTGCTGAGAGCTTTTTTATATGTTTTTCGGCTATCTTTCCAGGCTCTGTGAGACTCTTCTGACTTACTGGAACGCCAGTTTCTTTCTAATTTCCTTGATGTCTGCTTTAAGGCACGGATTTGGGAATTATACCAGGGAGCCAGCCTCCTCAGATTGAATACTTTCTTTTTGAGAGGGGCGGCATTGTCGAGATTCGAACGCAGCGTGGCCATAGTGCTAGTCACAAGGTCATCAACCTGCGTATGGGAGAAATCCTCATTTGAATTTAGATATGGCATTGTTGGGAATGATGACCAAATGTTCTCTTTAAATTTAGCCATAGCAGCTTCAGATAAACATCTTCTATAGCTGAATTTATTCCTCAATGCTGTGGAGCCCATTAAAGTAAACTCAAATGTAATAAGGTAATGGTCAGTCAGGAGAGAGTTTTGGGGAAGAATTGTTAGCTTGTCAATTTCAATGCCATATGATAGAACAAGATCAAGGATATGATTGTAGAAGTGAGTGGGTTCATTCACATGCTGGGAAAAGCCAATTGAGTCTAGTAGGGAAAGAAACCCAGAACTAAGGCTGTCACTTTCTACATCAACATGTATATTGAAATCTCCCAGTATAATGATTTTATCTGTACTGAGTACTAACTCTGATATAAACTCAGAAAACTCTGATAGGAATTCTGAGTACGGACCAGGTGGACGGTATACTGTAACTAACAGAACTGGTTTTTCACCTTTCCAGTCTGAGAGGGAAAGACTAAGAGTGAGGCTTTCAAAAGACCTGCAGCCAGATTTTGGTCTAGGGTTGATTAATAGGCTTGACTGAAATATTGCAGCCACCCCCCCCCCCCCCCCTCGACCTGTGGTATGAGGGATATGAAAGTTAACATGAGTTGGGGGTGTAGCTTCATTAATGCTAACATACTCATCCTGCTGCAGCCACGTTTCAGTTATACAAAATAAATCAATATGGTGATCAGCTATGAGATCATTTACTAGTAGGGATTTTGATGATAATGATCGAATGTTCAATAGTCCACATTTGATCGCAGTGTTATTTGAGACTGAATTTGTGGCTGTTTTAATTTTCAGTTAGGTTTTTGTTTTTAGCTCCTCTTCTGTTTAATTTGGATTTATTAACTTATCTAAATTTAGGTGGTCAGGGGACAGACACAGTTTCTATAGACCTAAACATAGACAGAGACTCTATTCTATTCTCGGTGGGTGACCGCTCTGATTGAGGCGCAGAAGAGCGTCCTGCCTCCTGGTCTCAATTCGGGATTGTCAGGGTTTTGGATTTCTAATAAAATCGGCCATATTCCTAGAAATGAGAGCGGCCCCATCCATGGGGGGATGGACACCATCTCTCCTAATTAGACTAGGTCTCCCCCAGAAAGACTTCCAGTTATCATGATTGCCCTCTACAGCATCCTGGGCGTCGAAGTGAAATTCCACATTTTGCACCACCCTCAGTCATCCGGTCAGGTGGAACGGACCAACTGCACCATTGTTCACATGCCAAAAAAGTATGCAAGCAGCAACGGTAAGGATTGGGACCTGAAGCTTCCACTGGTGTTGATGGCCATCAGGGCCAATCCGCACTGCACCACAGGAGTCACATCGTTTGAGATGATGACTGGGCAACAGATGACACTCCCGACCAACAGGGTGGTTAGTCAGCATGCCCAGCGGAAGGTGTCCAGTGTCGAGCATGTAGGAAATTCAACCACTGTGCCCACTGCTGTCTCTCTGAACCTGACAAAAAGGTGAAACAAAATCAACACGGACTGAAAATGAAACCAACACACAGCGCACAAAAGATGGAATGGCAGAACCAACACAGGCAAGTTAAAACTATTCAAACCAATGATGCTGAAACTGCTTCCATCAGTCATGTAGCTGCTGTTGGCTCCAGTACAGATGAGTATGTCTTTGTCACAATTGATGCAAAAGGCAGAGAACCACCAGTAAGGTCAGTTATGATAGCTGATGAAAGCATTTGTTACAGGTACCAGGCACAGTACCTGTGCACAAATAAGGTTCCTGTAAAACAGGAAAAAGAATGAGACAGATGGCCGTTTGCTTCTGTTCAGTGCACTTTCGCTCTGCAGAATTTATTCACTTTGCAAAATAACGCTTTTTTCTCTTCTTTTTTATACTTTTTTCTGTATTTTTTCTTCATATTCAAATTTCAGGTAACAGTACAACATTCATAATATCAGAAACAAATCAAAATACATATAGGCTAGTTACCACATCATCTTCTTGTTTCCAAATAAAACATATTTTCCAGTCCTTCATAAAGAATAACTCTGAATTCAGTGTACCACTGTATTAATACGTCCTCATTTATCCTCATTAACTGAAATACCATTAGTCCACGACTCCTAAAATAATACCATGAAACATATAATGTCTTTGCTCTCTCATATTCCCTTATTCAAACTCACTTGTAGTGCAAATAAAAATAAATCAGCATGTTACTCTTACAGTAAGAACAGTTGGTTCAAAATAAATGCTTGAGCTGAAGACTTGCTTTAACCATCACTATTAACAAAATGCATTATCCCTTTTGACTGTATTTGATGTATTCACACATTTACAAATGGTTTTTAACCCACAATGAAATGTGCTGGAGCCAGAAACCACGACAGTAAGGTCACAACACAAAGGAGAAAAACAGGAAGTATCCAGCGGCGCCATCTCGAGTCACCCGCGATACATGGAGAACTATATGTTTTGCCACTTGCTCAGAAAACCACTCAAACATGCTTGGTACTCTTAAAACTCGACAAAACATTGTACTTAAATGTGTAAAACAAATGTAGGTTTTAAAACAGATTTTAAAACACCACCAACCTTTAAAACAGGAGAGAGAATGAGACAGACAGCCATTTACTTCTGTTCAGTGCAGCTTCGTTCAGCAGAATGAGGAAGTAGACAGGTGCCTGAGAGGAGAAGCAACCCGTTACACTGCCCCCTGCTGGTAGCATTGAATCACTCTCTTTTCTCTTACCAAGAGGTACTAATTGACCATTTTGGAACATATTAACACATTTCAGAAATAATATTTTCAAAATAAAACAAACAAAACTACATAAAATGCGACCTTACATTTCATGATCATCACACACTGATGTTCTTTTCGATTCAGGAGCTTCAGCCAACTTCCTGGATTGAAAAGCTTTCAGCATATTGAAAACTAAACTCAAACTTGACCATTCCAGCAAAAGAGTTTATCCCTATGGTGCAAAGACTCTCTTATTTCATGGCAAAGCCTCCAAAATGGTCTCTGCTAATGGAAGAACAACTAAGACAACATTCTATATTGAAGGAAACTATGGCTCACTTCTGGGCTATGAAACCACAACTGCACTAAGACTCATACTTTTGGCCATACCACAAAATATGTCTAAAGCTGAACAGCTGCTCCTACAATATCCAAGCCTCACCTCAGGTATAGGGAAGCTGAAAATCTTCCAGGTCAAGCTGCACATTGACCAAAGCGTACAACCAATAGTCTAGCCAGGCTGTCGCATCCCCTTTCACATGAGAAAGAAGGTAGAGGAGACGCTACAATGCTTGAAGAACCAAGACATTATTGAGAAAGTAGAGGGTCCAACGCCATGGGTGTAAACCATTGTGGCATCCCCAAAACTAAGAAACCTGGAGAAAATACGCCTCTGCATAGACATGAGCCTGCCTAACACAGCTGTTCAAAGGGAAAGAAACATAGCACCCACTGTGGATGAAATTGTGCATGATCTCAATGGTGCAACTATGTTGTCAAAACTGGACCTTAATGCAGGACATCACCAACTTGAACTGGCACCTGAATCCAGGTACATCACAACATTCTCAACACAGAAGATACACAAGAATCATCATCATACATCTTTGGGATCTCTTCAGCAGCAGAGGTTTTCCAACATGCAATCCAAAATGTGCTCCATGGAATACCAGGAGTCAGAAACTTCAGTGATGACATCATAATTTCTGGCACCACTCCCGCAGAGCATCTCACTAACATCTCTAACATCTCACCTGACCCTAAGAACATACAAGCCATCACACACGTCAATCCCACAGAATCCAAGTGAAGTCTGCAGCCTACTTGGGATGGCCAACTACAGCACACGTTTCACCCCAGACTTCTCCGCAATCACCCACCCACTATGCGAACTTCCAACAAAGGATGCAGAGTGGTCATAAGAAACAAAACATACAGATGCCCTCAACCAAAACCAACCAAAAAACAGGCTGATCAGCAATCCAGCCATGAGCTATTTTCACCCAGAGAGACAAATATCATTGTGGATGAAAGTCCAGTTTGTCTTGGTGCCATCCTGGCACAGACAGATAAAATGGACAACAAGACATACATTGTAACTTATGCAAGCAGGGGTCCGACTCCAGTCGAACAGCGATACTCTCAAATTGAACGAGAGGCACTGGCAATCGTTTGGAGTTGTGAGCACTTTCATCTTTATCTCTACGGAGCTGAATTCATCATGTTCACAAAACACAAACTACTGGAGCTCATCTTCAACAACCCAAAATCCAATCTTCCTGTACCCCTGCCTGTTCACTAGTGTTATATTGTAGTTTTGATTTTTCTATTAAAAGTATTAAGTTCACCTATACCCAGTCTGGCTCCTGCATTTGGGTCCTCACTCCCACACCACCACCCGCAACACAACACCTCCCGTGACAGATCCACTGCTACAATCTACCCCCCACCCAGAGATGTACCCTTCTCTGACCCTTCTCTTGGGTTGGCTTGATAACATTATCAGGCTGTAAATTGCCGCTCTGGAATGAATCCAGGCCTAGAGGGACACAATAGGGATTGATATAATTAGAAATTGGATATTGGATATTCGTCAAATAAGATGGCAAACTGATTCCCCCACAAGAAGAGGACTTCACAGCTGTTCGAACCATTTTTCTACGAGCTAATTTGGCAGAGATAGAATTTACACTGAACAATGAACAATTCCAATTATGTAACATATACATATATATATATAACTTCAGTAGTTTCCCCATGTTTCTTAGCCCATCTCTATTCTTAGCTATTTTTCTAAACTCCACTATTTCTTGGTCCAACATATTTTTTTTTTCTTTTTTTCTTCTTTCTACTTAATGAAATTCAAATTGTTGAAATAGTTTAAATGCTCATGTATACATTCACTACTTCCCCCTACAAACATAGACATAACACAAGACCACCAACCTCCACATCTGTTTAATATATTTTATTTATCTATTTTTGCTCAAAAACATCTCCTAGGTTCTTTATTCTGTGTTATTCTCTTCATATTATAGACATCGTAAATACTCTCCTTCCATTTTATTATACATGGTGTTGCTAGGCTTAACCAGTTTTTAGTAATCTGTTTAATTGCTGTTATTCTCAATATTCTATTTAAGTATTCATCTGATGATGAAGATAAAGCTTGAGGAGGTTTTCCAAAAAGGATGTGTTGTGATGTGAGAAAAAGATTATATTGGAATATGTTGCTCGTTACCTCCCTTACTTTCCACCAAAAGGTTCTAATATTGGGCATGAGTATAATATGTCATGATCCACTCCAGTATCCTGGCAGCTTTTTCCTCTCACCTCCACTCAACTGTCTGCTCCATCTTCCTCACCTGCTCCTCATCAGCAATCAACACCAGACATAAGCACCCATCTCCAGACACTCATTGCCAGATTATTCTCGCATTATGCCTGACTCTCCAGCACTCATCTGTGGACTGCCTTCCTGGTTCTAGATCTGTGCTACTCTCTGCCCCGGTAAACCTACCCACCTGCCAGTTTACCTGCTGCCGATGTAACCCAGTCCACAACACCCTGCCTACACCCCTCCGACAATGAGTTTCCCGTTTGTCCCCCTTTCCAGTAGCCCCCCATCCATGGTCATGGCTGCTCTTAGCAGAGATTTGGACTGTTGGACTGTTGGCAGTGCTGT
Source organism: Echeneis naucrates (assembly GCF_900963305.1). Taxonomy (NCBI): domain Eukaryota; kingdom Metazoa; phylum Chordata; class Actinopteri; order Carangiformes; family Echeneidae; genus Echeneis; species Echeneis naucrates. Next base: position 20,099,466 of record NC_042518.1, on the reverse strand, counting down.
AGCCTCGTGGTTGCCTGGGGAATGGAAGATTGCTACTGCACCATCCTATACCAATTACAATAATATATGAGCATGGTTTGCTTCATCTTCTCCACAGTTACGCCAACAGTTTGCTGTAAATCTACAATCATATTTCACTTGAATAATATGTATTTTAAAATACCTCATTTGTACCTTCCAGGAAAACTCCCTCCAAACTCAAGAGTCTGTTGTTTTCCCAGGTATTCATACATGTATGTCCAGTCTTCCTGTTATTTTTATATGCAGTTCTTTTTCCCATTTTATCACACTTTTGAGTTTGTCACCCTCTTCGTCATCTTCGATCATTCTGTATATTTGTCCCTTTATATTCTTAGAATTTAGTTTGTATGTATTCATTATGTATTTAATTAGTGCCTGTAAGTCATTTAGTGTTTTATGTCCTATTGTTTTTAATCAAATAACTTCTTACTCGTAAATACTATGTGTCTATCCCTTGATTTGTGATCATCTGACAAAATCTGAGCAATCCCTTGTTGGCCCACAGTTTAAATGTATTATCTACTGTGCTCGGTTTAAAATCTGTATCTGTTGCAATTTCTCTCAGGCATCTCAAATCTTTGTGGAGTTGTTTTTGTTGTGTGATCTTTACCCGGGCTTTTACAGTGTTTTCTATTTTGCCGACAGTCATCTTAGGTTTGTTAATCCTCCAGATAGTTTTTTTTTTTTTTTATTTTATTTTATTTAATCCTGGCTTCTCTCCCTCCCCAAATAAAAGTGCTTAATCTTTCCCATTTATTGTTTTTTTTTTTTGAGGAATATGTATTAGTAAATTTTGGAATAAGAAAAATAAATCTTGGCAAAACATTTAATTGTTTAAATTCTCCCTGTAATTGATATTGGAATAACTGACCATCTCTGCAGGTCTTGTTTTAGGTTTTTTTTTTTCAAGAATTATTATTATTTAAATTAATTCAATTATTTTGTTCAATTGAATTTATATTTTAGTTTGATTTCTTGGAATATAGGTTGGCCTATTACCATTGTCTCTGATTTACTTGTATTTAGTTTGTATCCTGATAAACTACTATACTACTTAATTTCGTTGATTACTTCAGGGAGTGATTGAGTCACATTAGTTTAATAAAAGTTTAAATACAAGATTACATCATCTTCATACATTGCCAGTTTATGTTTTTCAGCTGCATCTGTATTCCTCTTATCTTATTACTTCCTATCTTTTCTGCCAACGGTTCCATGACCAAGATAAAAACTACGGGGAAGAGGGGGTCCCCCTGTTGTGTCCCTCTTAGGAGCTGAAATGCTTTTCACAGGGTTTCATTAACCCAAATTCGCGCATTTGGAGATTTATATATAATTTGTAGCCTACTGATAATTTTTTCATGAAAATTTAATTTTTGATAGACTTTTTTTTAATTTTCAATATGAAAATCCACAGTACTGTCAAAAGTCTTTTCAGCCTCCAATGTTAACATAAGTAGTTGCTAATTTATATTATATTTTGTGAGTATTCCATTATATTATATTTATTGTCCTTCGAACGTTATTGTTCAAGTGCCTATTGTTTATTAAGTTTGGGATGATTTTCATGAATCTTTTCTCCAATACAGAGGAAAGCAGTTTTTGATCAACATTTAACAGTGAGATTGGTCGATATGATGAACTGTGTGTTGGGTATTTGCCAGGTTTATAAATAACAGAAATAATTGCAGAGTTCCATGTTGTAGCATATTCTTTGCTCTCTAGAGCCCAATTAAATGCTTTGCACAGGGTCGGTGTTATATCTTCATAGAATTCCTTGTAAAATTTATTTGTGAAGCCCAAGCCTGAACATTTCTCATTTTTAGTTTGTCTTATAAGTTCCACCAGTTCTTGCTCTGTTATTGGCTTTATTAATTGAATATTTTGTTCTTTTGTTACCTTCAGTAATTTCCTATTCTAAGTATTTCTGTATTAATTTCTTTTTCTATTCCTAAACTTAGTTTCATAGATATTATTGCGTGATCTGATACTTCTATTGTACCAACAATCTAAAACTTTTTCTAAATCTGTATTAAACATAAAAAAGTAATCCAGTCGATCCAGTTGAATATTGATTGTGAGCTGTTGAAAAATAAGTAATCTTTTTGCTGGGATTTAATTTTCTCCATAGGTCAATCAGTCCAATCTCTAGTTCGGCTCTTTTTAAAATTTGTGAAGAATTCTCTGCTTTATCTTTGATATTATGTTGGCAGTCAAATTTTGAATTCATAATCAAATTTAACTCTCCTCCCATAACTAATGTCCCCTTCATTTCTGAAATTATCAAGTCTATTATTTTAGATATAACATCAGTTCCTTCTTCTCATGGCTTAATGTTTTTTCTGCATATTCTAGTCTTCCCTTAACTAATATCTATCGCCCATATTTGTTTACAATAGTGTTTGTCACAATGGAAGGGAATGTTATTTCTAATCAGTATCGCCATGCTCCTCCTTGCAGAGTTAAAAGAAGATGAGCACACCTGAGAATTTGCAGATCTTTCTAATTTCTTATGTTCCTCTTTAGAAAGGTGTGTTTCCTCATCTTCAATCTTTTTCCTTTTTATTGGGTTATTTAGGCCATTCACATTTTGTGAAGTTATTCTAATTGCCTGTGTCATATTTTTGCTTTTGTTTCTAACGTTATGGGTAGATTCATTTTTCCATTTCCTTTTATCTTACCAGGTCCAATAACAAAGCTTGTCAGACACAAAAGTAAAACAAGTATGAAAGTAAAAAATAACAACACAAAATTACATAAAATGGCTTCCATCTGTGCCACCCCCTTCTTTGGGTAGCTTTGTTTAGTTTTCCATGTGTCTCCTGTCACATGGATCCTGGGGTCTTTTGGTAGTTGAGACCCTTCCCTTGTCAAAGTGACAAGGTTTTTGTTATAAGACTTCATTAATTATAACAGTCAAAAACTTATGTTCCTCCTATGGAACCAACTTCCAGTATCGGTCTGGGGGGAGGACTCTTTAGTCATTTTAAAGACCAGGCTTAAAACTTTCCTGTATGACAGAGCGTGCAGTTAAAAAGTCCTCTACTCTTTAGCTATGCTGTTATAGGCCTAGGCTGCTGGGGGAAGGACTGAGCTTCTCTCTCTCTCTCTCTCTCTCTCTCTCTCTCTCTCTCTCTCTCTCTCTGTCTCTCCCTGTCACCCTCTCTCCCCCTCTCCCTCTTTCTCTCTCCCTGCGTCTCACTCGCTCTCCTTTCCTCCCCCCTTGCATGCGTAGATAAGAACCATCCTTCTTAAAAAACACAGTTTCATGTGTGATGTAACTTTGTTATGATTTGGCGCTATACAAATAAATCTGATTTGATTTGATTTGATTCCTCCAATGCCAGTGCTGATACCTGAAAAGGACACACTCTCCCTGGTGGTTTCAGGTACCCTCTTTAACAATTATGGTGAAGATCCAAAAGATGGGGTTCCCAAGCATCTGAGCAGAGTTCCCACTCCTCGGCTCAGAGTTTAGTGGCCGAAATGAAGGACATCTCCATGCGTGCTATCTTGCACTGGGTGTACTACAGCAGGCAGAAGCAGCACCAACAAGTGCCTTCTTCAGATGTAGACCAGCCCCTGCTGGCTTTGCTATTCCCCACTCAGAGGACTACCTGAAGGAGTTGCAGGCCTGTTGGAGGAACACTAAAGCCTGCTCCTGCCTCTCTGCAGACGGGTGCACCCTGGCAGTCGGATCATAGAGAATCTCCTAACAAGGGCTTATGATGCTAGAGCATGTGCTGGTCGTATGGGGAACTCCATGTCTCATCTCATGTTGGCCCTCTCAGTTTCACTGCAGGAGGGCAATGTGACTGCTGATTCCATCACCTTTTGTGATGCCCCATTGGAGGCATTTGGCCTTATGTCCAGACAGATTGGACGAATAATGTCCATCTTGGTTCAAGCTTTCACAGTCAAACTTGAGAAAGGCAGCTAGGAGAATTCTGCACAGCCTCTCGGTGGAACCGGGGGAGCTATTTCGTCCGGCAGTGCAAGAAGCACTGGGACGTACCATCCAGGCCAGACAGACCAAGCAGCAGCTTGTGGACCTTAGGCGAACGTCTCCTTCTGACAGGTCCCCTGCCAGCAGGCCAAGGGGTTCCTCGGCTGCCTCCTACACCTGGTTACTTCCACTGACCCACTCCACTGGCTGTCGTAATGTCCCATACAGAGACCGGCCGGGGAGTTTTGAGACTCCACCCACCTGCCCTCCAGACAACTTTGTGCTCCAGAGCCTACTCGTCCCCCCTCTAGGGCTCTTCGGGGCCAGGGGGCCAGCGGTTGGGTATTTTTTGTATCAGCAGCTCTGTCAGTGGGCTGCTCATACTTCAGACCCCTGGGTAGTTGCCACCTTGACCCACAGGTAGAATGACCTCCATCAGCGAATTATTTTGGACCAGGAACCAGGAATTATCCGCCCTCCTGGCCAAAGGCGGCATCAAGGCTGTGGATCCTCCAGAGGATTCTACTCAACCTATTTCCTCGTGACAAAAAAGACTGGTGGATTTCGCCTCATCTTAGACCTCAGAGGGCTAAACAGATTTATGAAGGTCATACCCTTCAATATGTTGACAACAGCAGATGTTCTGTGAACTGTGGTAACATCAGCACTTTTGATACCTCTTCCTGTGTCATTTTACAGTAGCTTACATGTATGCATGTATTCTCTATAGGATTGAGGGCCGAGAAGGAGGCAAGGAGGAAGGGGGCCCATATTCACACCAGAAGAAGAGAGAGAGATTATAACATGGTTTTGGCCAATAATGCCATCAGGCTCAGAGATCTTCAAGCCAGCATTATTGGTGACAATGCCATTTTCAATAATGTACATCAAGTCTTTCTGACAACAATATCACACATTTGAAGAGTTTTTTCTTGGCATGGTGGTTAAAGGTTTACGATCTCAGGCCCCAGGCACTGGCTCACCACAGGGCTGCATGCTGAGCCCCCTCCTGCACTGCCTCTACACCTACAACTGCAGTCCAGCCCATGGCAAAAACATTGTCAAATTCGCTGACAACACCACAGTGGTCGGGCTGATCTCAGAGGGAGACAATGCAGCTACAGAGAGGAGGTCCAAAAGTTCACAACCTGGTGCTCAGACAACAACTAGGCTCTGAACACCACAAAGACCAAAGAGATCATCGTGGACTTCAGGAGGAACCTCTACATCAACGGCAAGTGTGTGGAAAGGGCCCACACATTCAGGTTCCTATTAGTCCTGATCTCAGCTGCTGCTGGCCTTCTACTGCTCCTCCATCAAGCGCCTGCTGATGTATTGGGTTTCCACCTGGTATGGGAGCAGCACTGCTGCAGACAGGAAGAGGCTTCAGAGGACAGTCAAACCAGTGCAGAGGATTCGTGGCTGCCCTCTCCCCTCCCTGACAGACACCTACACCACCCGGTGCCTCAGCAGAGCTCAACACATCATTACGGACAGTTCACGTGCTGGCTCTCAGCTGTTTGAGCTGCTTCCTTCTGGGTGCATCAAAGCAAGGAAAAGCCATTAATAGCCATTAATATAACATTTATGTAAAACACTGTTTACTGTTACCCTGTGCAATTTAATCAACAACCTGTGCAATACAATTTGTACCCAGTGTAATATATTTATTATTTATTCTGTCCATAGCCAAACATCCTGTACAATAGGGTTAGGGTTAGTCCGTACATTTCAGTTTATATTCTCAGTATTTATCCTATTTAACCTTTTCTCTTTTCATATTCATACTGTATATAAGGCAACTACACATTTAGATTTTATATTTTAGATATTTTATTTTCTACTATACTATACTTATTTTTGTAATATATTTTAGTTTTTTTTTTCATACTTACTATCTTTGTGTATGTTTATTCTGGACTGAAAAGGGAGAAGCTCTCCAATCTCATTGTACAACTGTATAATAACAATAAAGGGCATTCTATTCTATTCTATTCTCCATTCTATCATATTCTCTGTAGAGCTTCTTGTCTGCAGATGAGCAACCAGTAGCTTCAAACTAAATCCCAAGTAAAGTGAACATTTGAATATAAACGTGCTATTTTATTTTCCCCTTTTTAATACATTGGTAAAGTTTTCATTTCACGGGAGTGTAGATTAACAAAATGTTATGCTAAACGATTTTAAATGGCTTCAGGGTTCAACATAACAAAATATGAAAAGTGAAAGGGTCAGAGAATTCTCCAGATGTTCTCCAGTAATCGGCAATGATATATGTGACACTTTGAGCTACAGTTTATGAAATGTTTCCTGCATTTTGTGTCAAATGTTCAATAAACCTTCTACTGATCCCATTTCTGTCCTATTTCAGTTATGACTTGATTACATCATTATCAACCATGGCTCATGTGAGATGGTAGTGATGTCATGGTAGTGTTTCTCATTGTAATCACCTGCCAGAGGCAGCTGCTAATATATTGCGTTCTTCTCGACAGTCTTAGAACTGTGTGGGACATTATTATTCCTCTTCAATACTCAGATACCATCACAACACATGTACTAATTAATAACACACTGCTTTGACTCAATTTGACTCATAAAACTGCATGACAAACAGATCAGGCTGCAGGAAAATTAGATCCTCTTGATTATTGTGATAATGTAAGGACATTGTGGCATCCTAGCAGAATCAGGGCTGGTCTGTATTGTGGTCAAACTGGACATTATGCAGCAGCCTATTTGTGAGAAGTGAAGTGTGAGAAGAGAGAATTGGCCTGCTAGGTGATTTATGAGTTGGAGAACATAGTTACTTTGGTAGTGCCTGCAGTCTGTTTTGTCTCCCACAGGGGTTGCCATTGGATCATTCAGTCTTTACCCTGAACTTGGCTCTGGATCTGGATCTTTCATTCCTGTTCATAGTCTTGGTGAGGTGATCAGTAAAGATTTTGCTTCCTCTGCTCTCTCATACACATTTTGGCTGTATTATTGCAGCTGTATTATTGACTGCTGGTGCATTAACTTCAAGCTGTGTGTATTATCTTTTGCACCTGGGATCAGAGGCAATGGAAAAGTGAATCAAAGGCCTCCTTCTTTGTACTCAAGAAAGTCTTAGAGAGAAAGTACATAGAACGCCTTGTTGAACACCACAGGATTTAAGTCATCCCATGTGGAATGATGTGAGCAGAGACTATTTCAGCTATTTGTGTTTGTTTATCTTAAAAATATCCATACTTTATTTAAGATGCAACATGCCCTCATATATTCCCGAAACGCCAGCACACAGAGATGGCTTGTGAAGAGACCGACAGGAATAGCAAAATTGAGATTGTTCCCAGTATACCTGATGACATGTACTTCTCTCCCAATAAATATTTAACACAGCCTTTAAACATTGTTTGTGCTTTGAAGACACAGTGGAAAGATGACGTTGTTTATTGTGTCAATACATTATATGCAGCATATTCTGTTCTCCAAAGCAGAGATCATTTGGCTAATCTAGCAGTCAAGTACTTCTTCTGAATTTTGTGTATTGAGTGAAGGGATCACATATTTGGGAGCAGGGTGGTGTCTTTCAGCTGGTGTTGTAAAAATGCAAACACCAAGGGGCTCAGCATAGTTTTGGTGTGTGTCATTGTGATTGAGTATTTGTCTCTGGCAATGCCTGCATATATGTGTGTGAAAACATATCCTTGAAATGTGTTTGTTTAAACCTGATGAGCGGGGCACTCCTGTCATTGAGAGTCTGTTGCTACACACACCCTTCACCCCACTAAAGGGCTAAAAGAAACCTTTGCTTTAAACATGATATTTTCCTAATGTTTCACAGATGTTGTGTCAGCTGCTACTGATTACCAAATGACCAAAACTTTAGTCTGTCTGCCACACCTGCACTGATCATTTTTCATACATTATACAGAAAATTTTGTCCTGCAGAAAACCTTATAAGTCTTAAGATCTCACACTTTCTACCAACACAAATCATGGCACGCAGAATCAAATTATGTCACAGTGAAACTGCAATAAAGTCCCTGATATTTCATTTTGTAGTCTGTATCTTGGGTTTTCAATATTTTTCTGAAACTATGGTAAAGTAGCACGAAGGGAATACACGCATGCATTTCAGGAATGTGAACAAACCTTCCTGAAGAGCTATGTTGCAAAACACAACATTAGTTGTCCACACAAAAACTCCAACACTGTATAGCACCACCCAGGGAAACCTTGTGTCTAAAGCTCTGCAGGTGTCATACCTGTCATACCAGCACTGAAGCTAGCTTATCCACGTAAGAAAACTGTGGTGACAGTCTGGCACACCCAGGTCACACCTCCCTGGGGAATGTATGTTGTGGACCTAACAAAAGCATCAATGCCTTCTCTTTCTTCATGTCTTACCTGCACACATTCAACCACCCAGTATCACTACAATGTCAACATCTTACCTCATAACCAGTGTAATTTTCAGCAAAAGCGCAAGGAAAATGATTGGATAGTGTAAAAAAGGCAGCAGGGCAGAACGGGTAGATTCAGAAAAAACTATTTAGTTTTTGTTCTGTATATAGAAATGTTCTATATGTTTTCACCCTGTCAAGGGTAACTAAGGGCCTGAAGTACACAAACCAGTCCACATAGCATCTACAGCTGCAGGCCCTGCAGCCTCAGCATCAGATCACACTATGTATCCTTCTCCTTTAGCCAGGTTTGTTCAACATTAGCCCTATTGGATCATACCTGAAAAAAAGCGGTCAAATCATTATGCTGGTGATAGTTATACTGACAATTCAGGCAACCTGTCCAGGGTGTACCCTGCCCTCGCCCAGTATGAGCTGGGCCAGCACCCCCAGATAAGAAATAGATAAGTGGAAGAAGATGAATGAATGAATGAAAGTAATTACCAAGGTCACTTCTGCTTTCATACTGTTTCAAATTCTGCTTCCACAAGACTTTGTCAAATCTTGACAGCTGTGACACATCTAATTTGTTTTTGTAATGTGTTTCCATAGCTTTTTCTATTTCTATTTCTGGTGCTTAAGCTTCCATTGCCTCTCCAACAGTGCTCTACTAATACTACAGCTACATTTTTCCATACATTTAACTTCTAATTTGAATAACAACCTCATAATACTGATTTCATCACAGTCCTCTACCATCTCCATATTGATTTTATTTCTTCCTCTACAATTTTCCTACACTGCAATTTCTTTCATATTTCATGTTTTGGAGCAGCTTTATGCAAAATAATTATATTAGTTCAACCTGTAGTTAACTCACACAGTGATAGTTTGTTAAAAAAATGTTGAAAGACTTTGTTTGGTCTCAGTTCTAAACATCTGGTCAGTCATTTGTGGTAAGGCTTGGTTTCCCTGAAAGTTTGGTAAAACATTCTAACTTTCTGCTTCCACTTTCTTATTATATGGTAGTGACTATGGGCTGTTGAAGGAAAATTAATATTTTATTTTTCCCTTTCTGCACCATAACATTCAACAACACACAACTTATAATGAATCCATAATCACGTCATATCCCAGGCTGCAAGGGGAAACTTGATCGCTACCATTTGTCAGCACGTATGAGAGAGACAAAGTCCAGTGTACTCTGGTCTACTCTTGTCTGCTAATGGTGTTAAGCAGATAAACACCATTAGAGTGAAAATGTGTTTGTAGATGTTGACTCTTTCCTCACAGCTGCAAACAGAACCTTAATGCCTGAAAGCTCTTTATAGTCCAGAAAATTGTTTCTCACACTTATGATTCAGCCCTCTCTACTTGTTCCTGCTGTGAATTAAATACACTTGTTGGACTTGTCCAAAAGTTTTTGTCTTTTTCACAGGGTTTGATCAGGCTGGACAGCAAGTCAGCCTCTCTGCATGGATGAATCATCCCAATGTTCATAATCAGAATGTTGTTGTACCAGTTCAACAGTGCAGCCAGAAATTCCAGTCATGGTAAACCTGGATCAGCCTCTTGGACTACACCCTGCTCAAATGCTTCATCTTTAATCACAGAGGCAGGCACTTGTGTCACATTATCCTTGTTTTGAAGGGCAATTTTGAAAACATGAATAAACAAAATAAGAAAATCTCATAATAAACACTCCTTACTTTTATGGCTTGAATTAATTAAAGGGAAGCTGCAAAAATTTTATACATGATAATCTTGTTATGACAAGAACAGCTCAGCCTGTGAATAGCTGTATAATGTCTGTGGTGCAATTGGTTGTCTTTCAAAATCAACATATAATATCATCAATCTGACAAGAGCTCAGTCCCCCCCCCCCCCCCCCCCCACACACACACACACACACACACATTTTATCCCTTTACTTCAAGGCATCATATCATACTATTTTTACTGATCTTGAAGGTGGCTTCATGATGAAACTTTTACAACTTCTCATAGAAAATATTTAGCACCTTTGTATCATTGGAGGAATGCTGTTGTAAAACAAATAGTGGGGTTGAGAGTAGGGCCTGTCACGCCTACACAACATCATAGTTGACAGTCCTACGTGGTCAGCTGTAAGCCCAAACACCACAAATGACCAGAGTTGAGATAATTATTTTTTTGATAGTGTTGTATGTGTCCCTCTGCTAGATCTCTGCTGTTGCTAGTTGCTACTTGTGTCAAATCTTATACTTTTACTGTTTGAAATGCTTTAAAGCCTCTAGTAATACATTTTCACAATATTGCAAGCATATCCATAGATGAGGCAATGCATTTTCACACTTTACTGGGCAGTAGCCAGAGGTAGCAGACTTTGCAAATCATCAGATGAACAGACCAGGAACAATAGAAGTGGACAGATATACATACACATTCATGCAGAAATGTATGTTCATGTCAATGAATGTTGTGCATTGCAAGTAGACAGAAATAGGATGTACCTAATGTGTTGTGTTAAGATGGGAAGCTACATAAGGTTAGGTTTATGAAGGTATTTGTCAGTGTCAGCTCACTCATGCAGAGATTTTAAGACAGACACACAAACACACTTTCTCTTGGGTCAGCTACAATTTTTCTGCTTTTGTGTCTTCTAGCTACCACAAGTTGCCTGTCAAAACAACAAACAAGCTTAGTAGAGCCCATACAGCACGATGTCTTTGCTTGCCAGAGCACTACCATATATTTGCAAGCTTCTCTACTGGCTTTATTTATGCTGACTTTGTACATTGTAATGGTCCCACAAGAGACATCACTTCCCTTTACATGACATATACCATCTTTGTGAAATAAATCAGCTAACTCCACCTTCCTCATGTATCAGGGAAAGTTGGTCACAATGCCAGGAGAACTGATATGACAACACTGATTCATACAAGCATTAAATACAAAGGCCCATGTTAAAATTTAATCCAAGAGATTGTATACTGAACGTATTTTGGTTCAATTTAACCAACCGCTAAAAGCAAACACTGTTCAGGAACACGCTTTAGTTTAGTGCCACGGGCTTCAGCACAGAGGCACTACGTAATCTCCATACTTATTATATGTATTTATATATTTATTATTATTCCGTCACATTTTCGGCGCGTAATGCGGCCCGCAGCGTTACAATGTATACGTCGAAACGTGCGGATCGATCGGGAATAGTGTGCTATGTTTTTTAGTGTCACGATTCCAATTTTTCCCAAAGCTATGCCATTTTAACAAACAGTAGTTATGTGCTGAGCACTGAATATGCTCTTCTGAATTCTGGGAAGAGATATAGGCTTCTCTTGTGCAGGCACAATAAATAGAAACATTCCTTTGTTCCTGTATCAATTAAGCTTCTTAACAGCTGGAAATGATGATTCTGGATATATATATACAAACATATGTGTACATCAGGGGTTGCGTTAACCGCAATTCTCCGTCAGTGACAGATTTTTTTTAGATTCGATGGACAAATCTGAAGGCCATCTGTCATTTTGACAGGTTGCAATTACTTCAGAAAAATATCAAAACAGCCATGAGAAGCCGTCTGGCCGAGGTAAAGTTACAAAATTTAATGACAATAGCCTCTGCAGAAACCTCACTTGACGCATTTGATTACACTCTAGCAGGCACCCTGTTTCACTCCATGCTCAACAGGAGGAAGGTGTGAATGAGACTGAGTTCAGGCCGCAGCAGGTGAACTAATTTAAATTCAGCTGATTTCTTGCGAAGTTTGTTCATATTTTAATTGCAAGTATTTAATTTTGGGTTGGGGTTAGCCTAACCCTAAAACTGCGTTGTTCACTTACACATATGGCCACAGTTGGTGTTTTTGGTGGCTATCGATGTCACTGCAGGGAAACGTGGTGCTGACAAGATTAATGTGTTCTCTCATGCCTCTATAAGTACATCATATAGTTTGTTCAAATTTAATTTGCATTAAAAACAAATGAATGAAAATTAAATGATATTGACTATGTCTTTATTATCATGTCAAAACGACAATTAAAATGACAGATAAAAATAGATTATGACAGATTTTTTTTTACCTGTCCATCAAAATGACGGACAATGAAAAAGTCTAGCGCAACCTCTGGTGTTAATGGAAATAAATGTATATTTAGGACTGAAGCTTGTGTATGGATGCCTGTGAGTAAATGGGCCAATATATGTTGTGAGGTTATGGGATGATGAATTCAATGTATGTTATTCCATATGGATGTATGGGAGTACTGGCGTGAGTTGGTCTGTGTTTACTCCACCAGTCTTGTAACTTGATGTAAGGTTGTACTGTATGTTGTTATTTTTTTGTACATTTTTTATATGTGCAACTTGCTCTCTGTCTCCAGGACAAATTTCTCCCGGTGGAGACCAATAAAGCAACCTTAAATCTAACCTTAACCTTTCTTTTAGGCAACATAATCAGGAAACACAGCACCAATTTTCAATGTTATGCAGATGACACTCAGCTGTATTTATCAATGAAGCCAAATGAAGTCAGCCAGATAGTCAAACTGCAGGCTTGTCTTGAAGTCATAAAAGTCTGGATGACCCGTAACTTTTTACTTATAAATTCTGACAAAACTGAAGTTATTGTACTCGGCCCTAAGCACCTCAGAGAAACGCTATCTAATCATCTAATCAGTCTGGACTTCATTACTTTCCAGTTCCACTGTAAGAAACCTTGGAGTAATTTTTGACCAGGACATGTTCTTTGTCCTTCACATAGGACAAGTTAGTCGGGCAGCTTTCTTCCACCTGAGAAACATTAGGGAAATTAGAAACATCCTTTCTCAGGATGATGCAGAAAAACTAGTCCATGCATTCGTAACTTCTAGGATGGACTACTGTAACTCATTACTATCTGGATGTCCAAACAAATCTCTGAAAGGCCTTCAAGTTGATACAGAATGCTGATGCATGAATATTAACAGGAACTAGGAAAAGAGGTCACATCTCTCCTGTGTTAGCTGCTCTTTATTGGGTGCTGGTAAAATATAGAGTAGAATTTAAAATCCTTCTGTTAACATATAAAGCTCTTAACAGCCAAGCTCCATCATATCTCAGAGAGCTCATAGTTCCTTACTGTCCTAGCAGGCCACTCCACTCGCTAGATGGAGGTTTACTTGTGGTTCCAAGAGTCTCCAAGAGTAAATCTGGAGGTAGCTCTTTCAATTATCAGGCTCCTCTTCTATGGAACCAACTTCCAGCATCGGTCCGGGGGGCGGACTCTTTAGTAATTTTCAAGACTAGACTTAAAACCTTTCTGTATGACAGAGCTTATAGTTAAAAAGTTAAAGTCCATTTACACTTTAGCTATGCTGCTATATGCTTAGACTGTTGGGGGAAGGTGCTGAAGAGGTGTGGACATGTTGTTGCAGGGGCCAGTGAGAAGATTAAACACAAACCTGGAAGTCACACCGGTATCTGTGCTCATTTGAAGCAGTATTGAGATGTGCGCAAGAACATAGACATAGTGGTATTTGATTAACAACTCGTATAATCCCTCCAAGAGTAGGCCTACAAAGACAAAAAAAATCAAGGGCTGGTTCTTTGCAATGCGGCATGTGGTTCGGGTGGTGAGATAAGTAACAATGGCTGCAGCCAAACTTTTTTTCAGGGAAATTTGTTGGGATGTGTGAGACTAGTGTTGTGGAGTGAAGTTTTGGTATTGATAGTCCACAGCCACTTACCATTTGCCGGCAAAAAGCTGATGTCCTGTGTTTTGTGCTTCTGCTCTCTGGATAAGGGGTCCAACTGTACCAGTGAAGAATTATTGAGTGAATGATGGGGTTGTGAATATACAGCGGGTAGAATAAGTTTGGAACACGTCACAGTTTTTCCTCAGTAAATATATCTCTAAAGATGCTAGTGACATGAAATGTTCAACAGATGTTGGTAACAACCCATGCAACCCACACATGCAAGGAAATCAAACCTTAGATGTCCATAAATTAAGTTATGTGTGATAAAATGGTATGACACAGGAACAAAGTGTTGAACACATGAAGAAATTGAGGTGAAAAAAGATACCAACTATCTATCAGTAATCACAAAGCAATCCTGCCCTTTGTCATTGCAAATTAATATCAGCTGGTTCAGTCCCAACTGATGGCCTATAATGATCTCATGATGGGGAAAAAGCAAAGAACTCTCTCAAGACCTTCACAACCTTATTGTTGCAAAACATAATGATGGTAGTGGTTACAGAAGGATTTCTAAATTTCTGAATGTTCCAGTGAGCCCTTTAGGGGCCATAATCTGGAAGTGAAAACAACATTATTTCACCATAAACCAGCCACGACCAGGCGCTCCTCGCAAGATTTCTGACAGAGGAGTCAAAAGAATTATCAGAATAGTTGTCCAAGAGCCAAGGACCACTTGTGGAGAGCTTAAGCAAGACCTGGAATAAGCAGGTACAATTGTTAAAAAAAAAAAACAACAACATTAAGACAAGCCTGTGAAATACTGGGAGAATATAGTCTGGTCAGATGAGACCAAAACTGAACTCTTTGGATGCCATAATACACACCATGTTTGGAGGTCAAATGGCACAGCACATCACCCCAAAAACACCATACCAACACTGAAGCTTGGAGGTGGGAACATCATGGTGTGGGGTCGTTTTTCAGCACTGGGAAACTTCATGTAATTGAAGGAAAGATGGATGGAAATATGTACCGAGACATTCTTGATAAAAATCTGCTGCCATTTACCTGAATGGCAGCAGATTTTACCTAATGAAGACGAAACAAGGTTGGACGATGATCCCAAACACACAGCCAAGGAAACTGTTAGGAATTCTCAACTCTTAGTTTGTTTACATTTGGTTTTGTTTTCATGTCACTAACTCTTATGTGATTTCAGATCACGCCCCCTTCTCTACCCAGGCAATCTGCTCATTAACTGCACCTGGTATTCCCCACCCATCTCCACACCTGTGGCTCATCCCATTTGGCCTTCAGTATATCTACTAGTCCCTTTTCCCCAGCCCTCTCCCAGATTGTCTTGTGTTCCTGCCAAGCTATCCAGCGTTTCTTCTCCTGTTCTGCCTGACTACCTGATTCTTGACCCTGTCTGCCTGTCTTGGACTCCGGATTCCCTGCCTGCCCCTTGTCAGATTTGTTTGCTGTTTTGCCTCATTTTCTGGTTGTCTACTAAGCCTGAGCTCTTAAGTAAAGAGAACTTTTCCTGCAACCTGATTGTCTCAGTGTCGTGTGTTTGGGTTCAAATCTGTGCTGGTGATTCTCACAGAAACTCTCACTTGATTTCAGAGAAAGAAAATAAAGCTGCTAGAATGGCCCTGCAAATCACCTGACCTGAATCCAATAGAAAATCTATGGAAAGAACTAGAGATTAGAGGCCCACAGAACCTTCAAGATTTGAAGACAGTTTACGTTGAAGAATGGGCCAAAATCACACCTGAGTGATGCATGCAGCTAGTTTCTACAGAAAGGAGGCGTCTTGAGGCTGTTACAACAAAGGCTTTTGTACGAATTATTAAATAAATTTAAGTGTGTTCACTACTTTTTCCCTGTATCATTCCATTATATCGCACATAATTTATCGACTGCTAAGGTTCGATTTCCTTGCATGTGTGGGTTGCATGGGTTGTTACTGACAACTGGTGAAAATTTCATGTCAGTAGCACCTTTAGAAATATATTTACTGAGAAAAATTGTGACATGTTCAATACTTATTTCACCTGTTGTATGTCAACGCTGACCCCTGTTCATTGCCAGAAATCCCTTCAATGGATACATGAACTTCAGAACAGAAGATTGTCTCACAGCCTGTCATGTTCAAGCCATTAATCTACAAGTGAATTGTGTGATTAACTTTTTGTTATTCCTGTGTTTGTGTTGTTCACCAGTGTCTCCACCCTTCTTCACCTGAAACTTTCATCACTTCTACTACTACTGAATCTGATTTCCCAGACTAGCCTAAACACGTCCTTTTACTTTTCCTGCTTCCAAACCATCAACTTCCGGAATAAATATCTCCTGTCCACTAATATGGGTCATGTCAATGGTCATAATGTTATTGTGTGCCAGTATATACTGTAACTGTAAAATACATTAGGCTGCAGTTAATCAGACTATCGACCCTAAATCTGCAGTAAAAAACAAAGGCTTATGCAACAAGCCTGGCTCCACCAGATGGTTTGGCTATCTGTGTGGTACACATGAAATGGCCAAGTTCCCTGCTACTAACTTCTGCTCTCTGCCTGTTCCTCAGCTCCCTGCACATCTGCCACATCCAGTCGTGTCATTGGTTCATGTTTGCTGAGTTAAATCCTTGATCCTAAATCTGCTCTCTTATGCCTCTATGTCTGCCTTTGTCCTTTTACCAGCACGACTGCCTGCTCTGTCACTGAATTTAACCAATGGAGCAAGCCATTATTCAAGATTACAGGCCAATGCCTATGGCCCGAAATGGGTATGCTCCAATTATGCCATTTTGGTTTTCTCTGCCTAGGCAGAGACTCCAAAGACCCAGTCATAAAAAACTTTTACAGGCACATACTTGGAAATGTAATAGTCAGCATTTTTGGAAGAATAAAGCACTAACAGCTATTTTTCCAGTCCACAGTATGAAACACACCTTCTTCTGGTGGTCTTGGTTGATGTGTAATATCTACTGCACTTTTTAGTTCACCTGAAATTCCTGTGCAGTCGTCGTATCTCTGGCACATGCCTTATGCTGACTGACACACACATACATACAAATATGCATTTACACCAGCAGATACTATCCAGTCTGACAGGCTCAACCTGTGTAGTCCTGGCACTACACCCTTCTCCTCCTCAACTACAAGCTAGTCCCACACACTCACGCCCACATACACAAAGGGTGTGACCATTGGATAATATAGATGTGGTTGAGCAGTATTTAAGAACTTTCAAATGGATTTTTTATTTGTAACAGTGAAGCAGACACCTATTTTCTAAGTAAATTATACATGTCGTGCTTCATTGTTTAGCATTAGTCTGCCTTTTGTATTAGTGATTGTAACTGACGTAGTCACCCAAAGGGGCGGGGCCGGGTGATGTGTCCCCGCCCCCTCTCTCTTCAGATACGTGCTCTTCGGTGTGAATGTTGGAGGTGAGGAGTCCAACACAGCGGGTGGGACACTGGGAAGGGTGTGTGGCATATTTGACACGACACACTCACAGCAGTGTGACTAGTGGAGTGAACACAGGACACACACGCACACGCAGCCGAGGTTCACCTGTCCTGCTGGGACTGATCTGTAACTGGAAGCCGCTGACAGGTGGACGCAAACCATGTTCAGGAAGAAGACCAAGTCCACATCTATAACGCCAACGAAGCCATCGTGAGTAGACTTCATTTCCCGACGAGCCATTTGCTTTTTGCTGTGTCGTGTCAGCAGCACGACTGGAGAAACCTTCACCTATTTTACCTTCACCTTCCTCTAGCCTTAGACAACCTGGAGCTCAGAATCCCAATTCCCTCTGTGATTACGGGATCTGCATGATGTGCAAATAACGAGGACGGATTTAACTATATTTATTTATTCATCAAAAACCACAAGTAGTTGATTCGATGGAGCGATGCTGTCATTTTGTTTGTTACATTTTAAAGAACAATGTCTGAGTTGAACAGGCAGCATGAGAACGAAGTGTACCTCATGGTGGACAAACGCCGTGACTGTGGATGAACCGCTAAGAAACAGAACCAGTGCGTGATCAGTGCTGACTTCACAGAAAACTTGATATTAAGTTGCACAAAGTGCTTGAACTCAGCTGAGGGTGTGGCTGGCACGCTTTGTTGTAAAGTTGTAGTAACTGGTTTGATAAGCCTGTCTTGCTGCACCAAGCCCAGTCCCTATCACGCCCAGTGTTTCCACCAGCCCAGGTGAAATGACTTTCTTAAGTGGATAAATGTGCTGTTGGTTGGTGAAGTTATTATTTTTCCACTTTGTGCTCAGGGTGGAGGAAAGCGTCTGAAGTGGGTAATGTTCTCTGTCAGTCAGCATTAGGCGTTTTGAAGATAATAATCCTCAAGGGTAAGGTGTGTTCCTCCGACTGTTACACCTCCCATCAAGAATGAGGGATTGTTCCTCCTCCAGAAGAACAGTGCGTTGGCTTCAGCAACCCTCTGATGGATTTTATTGGAATCTCTGTTATGCAACAACGAGGATATCATATTTTATTTTATAGTCACTGCTAAAAAAAAAAAAAAGATGAGCCAGATAGCAGACAGTAATAGATTTGTAATAATGTAGCGCCACACTCTCCATTTTCCTCATGTGCCCAAGAAAACTGACTGTGATCTCAGATTGCTGTCAGTGTAGGCCAGGCTGGTTAAAGAATAAGGTCACCAAGGATTGAGGCCCAGTTTTACATCCAAAAAGTAAAAGATTATATGCAAGTTCAAGCCAATTACTTTTTCTTTATGGTGGGAGAGAGAAAGTGCAGGATAGACAGTGAGGAGGCACTGCATGTTTTGGACTATATTTCCTCTCCTTCTCCGGATACGGACAGATTAATAACCAGGCCCACAGGACACATGGCAAGTGTCTCAGGGGTATGCAATAAACCTTAATGAGACATGAAGGGACAATAACAACAAGGAATTTAAATTGACCACACAAAAAATTGAGAACAGTAAACAGCCTCAGACGTGCGTAACACCATCACAAAGAAATGCAAAACAATTCCAAACAATTTAATGCTTTTGTAAAACAAGTACGAATTAAGCCTTTTTTGTCCCTCATATTCAGTGTTGGTCAGTAATGTGTTAGTAATGTATATTACTTTGATAGTAACAAGTAAAGTAAAGTATTTGCCAAACAGAAATATAAATTACAGTTACTATGGCAAATTTCATCTCATTAGCTGCAAGACTAGTGCAAACAGGTGTGGGAACTGTCTTCTAAAGAAAAAACCCCCGGCCCTACCATGGCGGCGGAGCAGGAGCGAGAGAAAACAGCGTTTGATTCATGGAAATATCAACACTACTTTCGGTTCGACTCCATCAAAGATGAGAAAAACATTAGAATCTACTGCAAGTTGTGTCTGAACAGCTAAATGCTTTCGACAGCAAAATATTATCCTATTATCCTATTTTATAAATGGTTATGTGAATTTCGCCATGGTTGTAGTGTTTTGGAGCCGTCTGGTGGTTATGTGGTGCAATTGCTGCCCCTTACAGTTGCTCATATATCAGACTGTTCATTTGTTTAAAAAGTGTTGCTATTATTTCACAAGTTCACCATAAATGTGGTGTAGCCTGTCAATATTAGACCCTTTGTTGAAAAAACATTTGAAGCATAGCATAGCCTGCTGTACGCTCACTTGTTTTAATAGTCTTCATGTTGGGTTAGGGTTACAAACAATTATTTTGTTGCATACCCATAGCTTAACCTAGGCTTTTAATAAAATGTTAATTTACATTAAATATATATTGTCTTTCTTTGGGAGGGGGAGGCGAGTACTAGTAACTAGTTACTTTTTCAGAGTAACTTGACCGACACTGCTCATATTGTATTTTGGCTGCAAACACATGGACATAGAGCAAGCTCATGAGACGAAGGGCGGCTCTGGGTTTGCTGTAATGCTCACAGTCCTCCACCCTCTATGACTTATTGCTGGTTTATTCTGGTTTTAATTTGGCCCCCTCCCAGTGGGTAATCTGATCTTTGTTTCTAAAGTTAATGTTTCATTGCCAGTTCTTTCCCAGAACCAGCACAGCATCAAAACACTGTCTGCATCTGTAAAATTGTGTTATGATTACACAACACACTGATCCATTGGTTTAAACGTTTCAGTGAGAAGTATGTGGTTCTTAACTTGTGCTGTAACATGACAGAAACACCCTTCAGGGTGTTTTTCAGCTGGATAGATAACCTGCTAGTTCTGAAGAACTCTGCAGGTTTCACCAGCACAGACTTGTTTCTTATCAAAACCAAAAGGGCCTCGAAAATTTAAAGACAGTGTCCAGTGTGTATTCAGCAGGCATTATATAATGTGTTGAAATAGTGAATGGGTGTGGATGTGTGTGTGTGTGTGTGTGTGTGTGTGTGTGCGTGCACATGTGTGTAAGGCAATGGTTGGTGGATCTTGATAGAAGTAAATGTTTTTCATCTGTGTCTGGTTCTCTGCAGTGGCTGCTTGTTGTAGTTGAATTGAACTATAATATACAAATATTTACTGTTGTCATGTGAAAATATCATTGTCTGATGATTGATTAACCCATTGATTGATGTGAGGAGGAAAGCTCATAAAAAGCAATCCTGAAGCCAAATAAAATTTATGTAGGCTCGGTATTTGAGGGTAATGCAGAAGTAATTTCAAGGAGTTAAATTAGTTAAAAATATGTGTTAATATCTGTTTTTTGGTATAAAAAACAATGGCTGAATTTGTTAGTCATTATGATGCCATGATGCCAGTGAAGCCATACGTTTGTCGTTTATCTGTTGACAATCTGTACATTTTCACACATTTGTTTTTGTGACAGTATCAGTTTCCTGTTCCAGCGTTGGTCTATCTATCTATCTATCGTTCCTTGTTAACAACAGTAAAATTATTTAACTGTGAGTGAGACGCTCAGCCACACCTTTCAGTTAGTTGTCACGAGTCACAGTCGTTGCAGTGACTGCTGCAGGTTATCAGCAAAAAAACCTGCTTGGTCAGTTTCTTGTACTTTTAAGAAAGATTTCAGCAATACCTTCTCTCTTTCTTCACTTCCCGGCACATCAATTTAACTTTGCAACTGGTTACTTTTAACTGTTATGTATTATGTTATGTATTAGCTGATATGTATTATGTTGACCAAAGCTTTGAGTCAACTCCTTGGTTTTACATCCCTGGGTTTGAAATAAAATTTTGCACAATTCAGTTACAACATGTCACACAGTGATAACTAGATCATAGCTTAAATGTTTAATTTCTATATTGTGTAATTGATACATACAGCATGACACCAGTGGAGTTTGCTTTGGGCCATTTGGGTGAAAACCAATGAAGAAATGTGGCTAATATACTGTCTAATATATTGTTGAATTGATCACATAGATTACAAAAGGCAAAATCCAAGCACTACATCTGCAAAACAACAGTCCAGATTTCCATTTCAATGAATAGTAGTGGATATTCACAGTATATTTGCTGACCATGAAACCTCTGGTGTGCTGCTAGCACTCCAAAAAATATCAAAATGTACTTTACACAGTAATGATAAAGATATAGATATCTTGTTCAAACTTTGGTCCTAAAACCCACTGATATTCACTTTACAATGATAGAAAGGAGAGAAGTTCCTTTATACTTCTTGATCAGCAGACTTTAATATTAAAACTTCAATGTTATAAATTGTTTGGTTTTCTTGCAGTGCGCCATCCACAGAGTTAAGTGCTCTGATTGAGAAGTTGCAGAAGAATGCTGATAAAGTGGAGAGAAACATCTGTGACGTGGAACAGAACCTCAACAAGGTGCAGCCTGATGACTCTGTCAACCAAATGACATCCTATCAAACTGACAGCTTTATAGAAATCATAATTTGACAAAAAAATTGACCAAACAAAATAAAATAATAATAATAATAATAAAAAAAAAACGGCCCACTGTTGCAGTAGAGTTAGGGTTCTAATGTTCTAAACTAAAAGGGTGACCAAACTACAGTGAACTCTAGAAATTAGAGACTCACTGAGTGATACTACTAAGAGTTGATACTTTCCTGCATTTGTCTTGATGTTAGATGTGACATTAGATGCCACTTCAGAATCATGTTTTTATATTGTAAAATGATGAAAATTATTAAGTATATCATTTCTGATTCTGCTGATAATTGTATTCACTCTGACATTCAATTATAGACAGCAGTATTTGTCTGACTCACTTTATTACACCCTCTGTTTTTCTGCTGTAGGATGTGAGTAAGATCAATGAGGGGAAGCAGCCACTGTATCAGGATGACACCAACAAAAGAATCATCAACTCTCTGGAGTTGCTGACCGGCCTGGATGAGGATGCTGTTAACGCCAAGCGTCTCCAGCATCCACAGGCTGAGATGATAGAACATGAGTGAGTAGTGCTTAGCTGTGAACACAGTATAGGCAACAAGTCTATACTTTGCTGTATAGCAACAATATGTATAAGCCATGTCTGCTAGTGTCAGTGAACTGCACACATAATAATAATAATAGAGTGAGTGGTACCCTTACCTTTTCTTTGTTAAGCTTGCTAAAGTCTTTTGTTTAACTGTTTAACTGACTTCCAGTGTTTCCTCAAATCTAAGTCAAACATAACGTTAAATACTTTTGAAAGTTTATGTTAATTGATTTCATATTTTTTAAGGGAAGCTTTAGATTGTCTGATGTGAACAGCATAATTTAAAAGCAACAAAAAATGATAAGTAGGAAAGCCAGAATTCAAATGGTGACTTCTTATTTATGAGTGAACCCAAGGCTGGAGTGTGTTTAGTAGAAACAGCTGTAGGCTGGAACATGGAGGGGTTTATATCTCCCTGTAGCCCACCAGGCACAAAAGAAATACCTGGACTTTCTTGTTTTGTCCTGACCATCATCTTGAATACAAGCTTTTATTAGACAATTTGTGGTGTTGAATATTATGGTGAAAAGCGTTGATATAATCAGAATGTGCATTCAGACAGAAATAACATATAATTAGTATAATATAGGGCAGTATGGCAGCATAGTGGTCAGCGCTGTTGCCCCACATCAAGGTCATCGGTTCGGTTCTCTTTCTGTCCAGCGTTTACATGTTCTCCCTGTGCTTGCGTAGGTTTCCTCCAGGTACTCCGGCTTCCTCCCACCGTCCAAAAACATGCATGTTTGGGTTAATTGATGACTCTAAATTGTCCGTAGATGTGAGTGTGGTTGTTTGTCTCTGTCTGTCTCTGTGTGTTGGCCCTGTGACGGACCGGCAACCTTTCCAGGGTGTACCCCGCCCTCATCTTGGCTCCAGCACCCCTTGCGACCCGGAAATAGATAAGCGGTAGAAGATGAATGAATGAATGAATGTGTCACCACATCACGCTGAATTTAACAAATTGTCATCACCATATGTGTATTCAGTATGATACAGCTGCGTGAGCGAGTGATGAAGCTGAGAGAGGATCATGACCGCATTTACCACCTCATCCGTACTGAGGGGAAGCCCAGCATCAACTGGGGCAACATGATGGATGAGAAACTGGTAGGAAACTGATCTGTCACTCACGTAGGGTCCCTGATCTGGCATGTAGTCTAGACCCAAGGCCGGTCAGATGACTTCTTGTTTTGTCCAGTTAAATCAAGCTTGTTTTCAAGGAATTTATGATTCTTGTCAAGATCATATGTACAAAGTAGTGCACAAAAAACAGAACAGGTCCAGAATCAGTGACATCACCACTGGCAGTGATCAGGAAACAACTGTAAAAGGAACTTGATGACAAACCAATGTCAGAGATGTATTATTGTAGGAAATAAAAAAAAAATAAATCAATAATTCATAATTGTCAGTCTAATGCAGAATATTTTATATTTGGATTATGTATTTATTTACTGAGGATTAATAATAAGATTTACAAACTGCAGTAATATATTTGTTTATTTGTTGATGTTTTTAGTGGGTTAGGGTTGGGTTAGGGTTAGAATGAACACACTGGAGTAACTGCGGAGCCAGATGTTTCCTTTCTGAAGCTGATGGAGGCCAAACTCAGACCTCCAAGAGAGGGAACACTGGACTTAAAGATGACTCCATATGAATTCTAATGTAGCGGTCTGCTTGACATATAAACTGTTTTTCGATATAGCTTGAATGAATTAATAAGAAAATCAATGACTGGATTCAATTTCTTTTGGCTGAACGCAGATGTTTCTCATGGTGAGTCAAAAAATACAAAAAAATGAACAAGGCTCTCTCTTTGCTGAACTGTTAGGTCCTTCCAAGTAATTTTAGGACTACAAACATGTCTATATCTTCTATGGAGGTTGTACTTCTTAAACTACAGCCTAACCCTTACCCTGAACAATGCTGTGAGGTCATATCATCAACATTGTAAAAAACAATATTTTCAGAAGTCAACAAGTGAAGTCTAAACTGTCACACTCAGCTGAGTCAAGTGGACTAAAGTTTCTTGTTTTATCACTCTGCTCAGGATAATCTAAATAACAAGGGCTTTGGACAGGACCTACCATCTGTGGAGAACGAGGTGGAGGAGCACAACATCTTCCACAGTGAGGTGGAAGCGTTGGCTCCTCACATATCCACCAGTGGCGACAAGGTGCAAACACAAAACCAGAAGGACAGAACTTATCTGTATTTATGAATAATGGTGAACATAAATGGTTTAAGTTTCATGAGTAATAATAATAATGACATTCAACTAAATCTATTGGCTGTCATAAAAGTGTTTTATATCAAAATGTTCTTTCTTTATGTCATGCAGTAAATTATTATGATTGTTATCTTGGACAGTTTGGCTTAATAATATTTTTGTTGATTTTGACAGGAGTACGTCAGTAGCCTTCAGATGAAGTACAACAAACTCCTGGTAACAACCCCACACCCACACACTTTCACTGTTGAAGCCCACAGGTGTTTCCATTGACACAAACATATGCTGTATGTAAACACACAAAGCAATGTGCATAGTGCATAATAACCTGTTCCATCTCGAACCACCAGCTGGTTTTTACCCCTTTGTCTAATTTCTGTGGCTGCCGTGTTGTTTGCAGACACTTCATCACAAGTTTTCTTTATTGCAATGAAAAGAAATCTGCTTCAAACTTCAAACTCTTTAAGGTATATAATTATTATTGTCAACAAATACCTTGTGCAAAGGTATTTATTTACAATTTACAAATTAGTACATTTATTACAACTGTAATAAATGTACTAATCTTTTCCACTGTGAGCCAAATGTGGATTTATCTGCCATAGAAATAGTCTACAATAGACTTGCATTTTCAGAAGGAAATTATGGGTTTTTAGCTGAGAGCCACAGAAAGAGACCATGTTGCTTTTAGTCTTCATCATTTCTATATATTCTATATATCTATATATATATTGCCAATCTCACTCTGCAAGCTAAACATGAAAACAGAATTATAGAATGTTGAAAAACTCACTCCATTGACTGTTCTTCATCTTGCCTTGCAGCATCATCCAGCCAACAAATATGCACATACCAAAAAAAGCTCTTCACAGACACCAATTTAGTACACCAATTCACTATCATTGAGTAACAGTGTGCTCACTGAGTGTGTCTTTCTCTTGTGTAGGCTAGTTCCAGTGCTCGTCAGCGCAACTTGCTGAGCCTGCGCGACTACATGCAGCGCTGCACCAATGAGCTGTATTGGATGGATCAACAGGCCGAGGAGAGGATCAACTATGACTGGAGTGATACCAACCTGGATTATCCTGCCCGCCAGAGGCAGTATGAGGTAGCTGAAACACATATAATCATATAATCAGCATATAATTAGGCAGCCCAAAGATACGGAAAACATGGAAAAATATGCATGTCTGTTTCACCCCATACAGAACTTCATCAGTAAATGTCTCGAGTCCAAGGAGGGCACAATCACCAAGCTAAATGATGATGGAGAGAAGCTGATTGCCTCTGAGCATCCAGGGAAAAATGTTATTGAGGTATAAATTTATCAATCCACTCCATTTAGGTGAATGCTCTATACTGTGTTTTTTCTTGTTGCCTATCTGAGCTTGTAGAGGGGTCATATAATGCCCAAGATAGATCAACTTAAATGAAGAGACTGGATGCATAAATGCTTTGACATGATAGTTGGTACTACAGCCATACGTTTTACTTGAAACCGATACTTAATCCCTCATCCACTACACGATCACTTTTCCAGAATGCAAAGAAATAAGAAAACATAATAATTCCTCTTTACACCCTAACCCTAAAACATTAAGGGAGAAAAGAATTATAATAGGGGTAACAAGAAACTAACAAACAGATAAAATTTACTTTTTTCTTGCTGCACTGTTATCATATTGATTACCCGTATTTATCTAATAGTATTTACCTAATTTAATAGATACTTAGTTATAAAAGACCATTAGGTAAATTCTGGTATCCGTCAGCTCACATGTAGATCAAACATCAGATAATTATCTATAAAGGATAAGAGTAGCATAGAGAAATAAGAGCCGTACATGTACTGCACACAGCCAGTTCTGATGGCTGTGTGTACAAACAACCAAGTCTTATGATATAACTGAAACTCAAAAAGTCTCACCAGCATGATTCTTATATTCTTTGAATGCTGGCACTCACCTCCACTTATTAGTACTTTTTATTTACATACACATTTGCCTTGCATTGTGTTTTTGCATAACCAATTCAATGTGTGTCTCCTTGTTCTGACACATCTAATGTTTATTCTTGTTGTGTTGTTTTAGATGTACTTTATATACAAAACAGCTTCACTTGAATTTTAATAATCATCTCCACACATGTTGCTGTTAGGCTCATATGGAGGCAGTCCATGCAGACTGGAAGGAGTACCTGAACCTGCTCATCTGTGAGGAAAACCACCTTAAACAAATGGATGAGTACCATAAGGTTAAACACTCACACTGGATTGCCAAATGCAAACACTTACACACTCACTCAAATCACATCATTAAGCTCATCAGTGTCTGGGTGTATCTGTGTGTGTCCAGTACCACAAGGAGGCACGTGACACTCAGGACCTGCTGAAGCGGCTGGATACAGAGGTCAACCAGAAGTACAACCCTGAGTTTAAGGATGTATATCAGATGGAGGGTCTCATTAGGGAGCTGGATGTGAGTATTTTATCTGAACAAGGAAACATCAATATCAGCTGAAGTGACTAATTTTCACAGAAGTGGAAAATATGTTTACTGAGTTAGTTTTTTTGTGTTTGTATAGGATCAAAGCAAGGCCATGGAGCACTTTGATGAACGGGTCAAGGCTCTCCAGAAGCGCAGTCTGCAGGTTTTGCCTCTGAAGTACCGCAGAGAAACCCCCCAGAAGCTGCTACCCGTTGAAGCTCTTTGTGAGTTTGACACAGAAGAGGTATGTCTGGATTACTGTGAATTGAAGTTCCCATTACTTGATATTTGTTGCTCTGTTTTTATCTCTGCAAATATATATATAGTATTTTTTCAAGGTGGTAATACAAAGTTCTCTGCAGGGCCTCACGATTCTGAGATGTCCAAAAGACATCCAAGATGCATGGTGATGTCAATAACACAATATGACAAAAAGGAGGCCTCAACCATCTGAAGCTATGAGCTTATATTCAACTTGATTTACTGAAATGCATTGTAAGCTCATACTCTGTATGTGTGTGCAGCAGGCAAGTTGCACACACACCTGTTTAGACATATTACTCTTTTGATTGTGTAATAATAACAATCAAATACTGCACCACTGACCTAAGATCAAGTGTTATTGTTCAATCATACAATCCATATCTACTTTCTGATGAAAGTGAAGCTGTGTCATCAGTTGACTCTCAGAGATTCTTTAATTATAACCAGCTCAACAAGTTAAATATATTTACAATAACATTTTCTAAAATCTAAATCCTAATTTAAAAAAGTCCAAGTCCTGTGCAGAGGAGAAAGAGCTCTGTTTGGCTCTTCACCTGCATGCATAATACGTTATGTATTACATTTAAAGACCTATTTAAATAATGCTTTCCATATTGAAATTCAGTAATCACTCGGCTGTGGGTTGAATTGGACTTTTTTATTTATGGTCTAGTAGCTGATGGCCAATTGTGGTTCTTGGTTGTGTGCAGGGACAGATCCTGCGAGGGGAGAGGTACACTCTACTCCGGAACAATGGTACCAAATGGGACGTGAAGGACGCAGCTGGACGGAAAATCACAGCTCCGGCTGTATGCTTCATGATTCCCCCCACTGACCCCGAGGCCATAACAATCTCTGACACGTGAGTGTGTTCAAATATATAAAGTACTGTACTTGTGACTTTCAGAAATCATGTAGTGTATGAACTCCAATATATAATGCAGTATCAGTTATCTTATGTTATGATGTGTTCTTGCAGCCTTGCCAACCATCAAAAGGGTGTAAAACAGAAGATGGCAAGCAGCAAGTCAACTCTGCTGAAATGCTTTGATGAGCTGAAGAAGGAGAGGGGGACAAGTACGGCTACAGGTGCAGAACACATTCAACTCAGCTTTCCTGCTACTGTTATCATTGATTAAGGTGTTACTAATCAGGCTGCACTTTAGAAATGAAGAGAGGGCAGGGCTTGACTAAAAACCAAGCCCTCACCTCTTGGTCGTAACTCCAGGTCATAATGCCTGACAAGAGCGCTGTTTATGAATGGTTCTTTCACCAGCTGCAAATTTTATCACCCTAGAACTTTTACCACTGTACTCCAACGCTCAAAAACTGTCGCATATCCAATACCAGAAAAATAAAGTGGCTGAAGAATATCTTCTTAGAGCACTTTTTATTTTAATGATAATAATCAATGTTCAGGATGCAGCTGAAAGCAAGGGGAACATCTCATAAAATACATTTTTCTTTTTTGTTTGGCTAAAATTCTGGGGAAAGGAAAGGAAAGCTGCACTTTCTTCTGCTGTAAATGGCACAAATTATTTCAACATAAACATTTTGGGTGCTGCATTCAGGCATGACAGATTTTAGTTGTATTTGACATAATTTGGAATTAAACTGTTTCTGTGTGTAACTATTGTTAATACATGACCCCAGACCAACAGGAGCAGCAGTGCCGTCAGCTGATGGCCAGCCTGGATAAGGTTGTTAGTGACCTGGACAAACAGGAGAAGGCCATTCATGCACGAGTGCGCCCACCGCTAGAGCAGAACAGGCCACTGCAGGACAGTGCTGACCGCCTGCAGGACATGAAGGTATGGCCTCCTCTTTATTGTGCTGAATTATCTAAATGGTCTGCCTCCCATTTTAGCTCAGAATACAGAGTATTTGTGTGATTTACAACTCAAAAACTGTGATGTTTGCCTTCAGGACATTGCAGCAGCTGTCAGCAAGATTGAACCAGAGAAGTCCTCTAAAGTGCAAGAAGCAAAGAGCTTTTTGCTCTCCAACCCGAACTGCTTCAGTACTCCTCAGCTTCACAGCAAAGTGGATGAGGCCAACAAGAAATACACCAAGATTGAACAGCTTCTTAAGTGCTCACAGGAGAAGTATGGGACTTGCCACATTTCATGTGTCTTAGTTGGTTTAAATGAAACTGGTAATCATGGTCAAATATGTCAATTTTGCCTCATCTAATAATTGTACTTTGCTTTGTTTTAGACTGAAGAATTCCAACCAGTTGGAGACATCCCTTCAAAATGGAAAGACTCTTTTGTCTAGCTACGAGAACAAGCTGGCCAGGGAGGAAGTGGCTCCAGCTGACATTTCCTCACTGGAGAAAACACAGCGGGAGCTTGCGGTAAGTAGTATATACTGTGGCTCAAATTAGAGGAATATCTTACACTAACTGAGGCCAAGGCCAGGGAAAAGTGGTATTTGATGGGAATTTGCAACGCCAAAGACTTTGGCCATTTTGCGTTTATTGTCAGTTGTGGTCTTCTTTAAGGAACTCATTACACTGATTTTGATTTGCCCTATCTGCCTATAGGACATTGCATCAGACCTAAGATCCAAGAGGTCAGTGATCTCTGAAACAGAGCAGAACCTGCATTTGGCCAAAGGCAGCTGTGACAACATGGCTAACAAATTCCAAGAGCACTGCCCTGACATTGAGAGGCAGGAAGCTGATGTCCGCAAGCTCAACAAACGCTTCAACAACCTGAACAGGCAGACTGACACCAGGTGAGAAGGTCATGAGAAGGATGGAGAAGTGTGCATCAATAATTACTCAGAGAGACACGCTAACTAAATACTACACCACAAAGACAGACATTACATAAATTTCGATATAAGATTTCAAGAATGATCTCTTTGCCGTGTTACAGATCTCAAAGCTTACAGAGAGCAAAGATGGCATACAACAATTACCGCAATGATTACGACAATCTGAACAGCTGGCTGTCTCGTGTTCCAAACTACGAACCCCGTGAAACTGATGACACAAGACAAGTGGAGACCAAACTGAAGAATCAGAGGGTGAGAATGAGCGGCAACAATTCATACCGTACAAAGTTTCCTTGTGTAGCACAAAAGTTGGCTTATTGTGGTACAAATAGAGTCTCATATTAACCTCTCTGTTTTCTACAGAACCTGCTTTCTGATATTGCAAGAAAGGAGTCTGACCTGAACAACGTCTCAAAAAATGCACAGCTATACCAACAAGCTGTCAAAGTAAAATACTCTCCACTGACTTTGCCACAAAATCAATTCTGTAATTTTTAGAATTAAAATTCATTTTTGATTCATATTTTTACTTTTTGTTTTTTGAAGGACTACGAGACAGAAACAGACAAGTTCAGATCTATCCTTGACCTCGAGGATGGACTAGTTCCACAGACATATAAGAGGAGCAGACTAGAATCTCCTGCTCTTACAGTCAAGGCAGAGGTAAGGCACCATAGTAAAGGTTTCAGGGGCCCGTCTGTTTTATTTAAGTTAAGTTAAGTTTAAGTTAAGTATAAGTTTAACCTCACGCCCCCAAATGTATAGAATTTAATTTTATACCTTTTTAAATATTCTAAAACACTGTTGCTCCTCAGACTTTTTCTTGTGGCATACCACATACTTTTCCCATCTTCCCATTTTTCTAAAACCAACTGAAATAAAAAACATAGAAAGGAAGATTACTTTTTGGTTGAACTGTTAGCAACATATGTACTCAGTTGGAAGTATGCTAGTGTGACCGTGTGCCATCAAGACATTTCTGTGGAGGTGTTGATTTAACGCCATGGTAATTGGGATGCAGTGATCTGTGCTGAATTGAAACATGCAACATGGGTTTGGCTTGATTTGAAGTGTTACTAAATGTTATTTCAATGTTTACAGGAAGCTGCCATTGAAGCTAAGTTTACTGAGGTAAATGCTGTGAATAAGCAAAGGTTGCAGAATCTCGAGTTTGCAGAAGGTCTCCTCAAAAAGGTAAAATATTTTCCCATAATACTATTAACAGTAATAATACCAACATTGGAAATAAAAATACTGATTTTCTTTTTCTCTCTTTATAGCAACCTGAGATCCCCATGATTCAGTCTACAAATGTTAAGTCAGTTCATACTGCTGCTCCAGGAGAAGAGCTTTGGAGAATGAGGAAGCAGCTTGAAGATGAAATTCAGAGGAGGGAGCAATTAGAAAAAGAAATTGAAACCATCCAAACTGACATCTATGTCCTTGAAGGACAGAAACCTCAGGACACAATTGTGAAGAAGGAGCTCATCAAAAAGGTTCCTGACCCCCAGCTTGATGAAGAGGTTCACAAAGTTCAGCAGAAACTCTCAGAAGAGCGCCGCACTACTCATGTCCTGGAGAATGACCTTGAAGTTTTGAAGCTGAAGCTGCGTGGCCTTGAGACAGAGGTCAAAGAAGGGGCACAACAATACACAGTAAAAGAGGTATTGCGTATAGAAAGAGACAGGGGTCAGGAGGAAGAGGTGCGCAAGCTTCGGGAGGACCTGGAAGAGCTTAGAAGGCAGAAGTTGGTAAAAGACAATGAGCTGATTCAGATACAAAAGCAGGTCACTCTCCTGGCTGAGGAGAAGAACAAGGAACAAGAGGTAATCACTGAAGAAGAGGTTATCATAGTTCAGAATGACCCCCAACTAGAAACAGAGTACAGAGTTCTACTTGACAGGAAGCAGAAGGAAATTGATGGCAGGACGCAGCTGGAGGATGAACTACAATTTCTTCAGGAGAAATTACGAAGGCTGGAGAAGGAGAAATCAATGGCAGAAGAGAAGATCTCCATTAAGGAGGTGCTGAAAGTAGAGAAAGACGTTGCCTTTGAAAGGGAGGTAGAAAACCTTAGGAGACAATATGAAGATGAGAAGGCCAAACGAAGATCCTCACAGCGAGAAAAAGCTGACCTCCAGAGGAAAATTACCAGCCTTGAGGAAGAGAAATCCAAGGTTGTTATTCAAGAGAAAGTGAGAGAGATCGTTCGCCCCGACCCCAAAGCTGAGAATGAGGTGGCCAATTTGCGGCTTGAACTTGTGGAGCAACAGAGGCGCTATAAAGATGCAGAGCTCCAGCTTAGATCCCTGCAGGATGAGCTTACCATGTTAAGGAACAGAGGTCCGCAAGTTGAGGTCAAAGAGATCATCAAGGAAGTGATCAAATACAAGACAGATCCGCAGACTGAAAGAGAACTTGAGAGACTGCGCAACGAAATTGTTGATAAAACCCACCAAACTGAGAAATCTGAGATGGAAATCCGCCAACTTAATGCCGAAATTCAAAGATGGAAGGACACCAAACCTCAAGTGCAAACTAAAGAGGTGGTAAATGAAGTACTGCAGTACAGAGAAGATCCAAAGACGAAGGAGGAGATTGAGACTCTCAAAAGGAAATTGGCTGATGAACAGAAAAAACGCCTTGACCTTGAGAGAGATCGGTCAGCACAAGAGGAGAAAATCAGACTGAGGAAGATGGATCTGTCGCAGGTCCGTGAGAAGATTGTTCAACAAGAAGTAGTAAAGATGGAAGAAGACCCTGTCCTCAAGTCGGAATGTGACACTTTCTTACAAAACATCAACAATGAGCAGAAACACAAAGAAAACCTGAAAACAGAGCTCTACCAATTGCAAAGACAGAAGACTGAGTTGGATCTCCAACTGGAAGAATTAGAGCGTGAGCGCAAGGCAAGGCGTGATGCAGAATTGGAGGCCCAAAGGCTTCGGGTCAGACTTAATGAACTGGAGATCCGTGACAAAGAGAACCGTGAGAAGGTGACAGTCAAGCAGAAGGTAGTACTACAGCAGGATCCCCAGCAGGAAAAGGAACACTCCATTCTAAGACTACAGCTTGAAGAAGAGCGGCACAAACACACCCTGCTTGAGAAAGAACTAAATGCTCTCATCCAGCAGCAGCTCACCCTGGAGAGGATGGACGTGAAGGAAAAGGTTGTCCGGACTGAGAAAGTTCAAGTTGAAAGGGATCCAGAAGCTGAGATTGAGATTGAAAATCTAAGGAGGACTCTGGAAGAAGAGAAAAGGAGAAGACGAGAACTTGACCAGGAGCTGTCCACTCTTACCTCCAGGCTGTCTGATATGGAGTTCTCGAACACCAAATCTTCTAAAGAAATGGATTACATCCGTGATGAAAGTAGCCGTCTACAGCTCGAAAATCAAAGGTTGCAAAATGAGGTCCGTAAACTGCGGTCTGAGATTGAGATCACCAGCAAAGAGACTCGGCTTATTACTGAGTCAGCCCCAAGAGAGGATGGAAAAAACCTTGAGTTGAGGCTTGATTCGCTACAAAGGGAACTCGCAGAACTCAGAGGCATAACCCTCCAAAAGGATGAGGAAATTGATAGGCTTCAAAAGAATCTAGCCTCAGTGAGAATAAAGAGGGAACAGAGGGAGAGCCATCTTCGTAGGTCTATCGTCGTCATTGACCCAGATACAGGCAAGGAGATGCGTCCAGAGGAGGCATACAAGCTAGGGCTGATCGACTGGAAAATGTTCGTCAACCTGCAGAGCCAGGAGTGTGACTGGGAGGAAATCACAGTGAAAGGTCCCAAGGGAGAATCTTCGGTTCTTCACGACAGGAAATCTGGGAAAAAGTTCTCCATCGATGATGCATTGCGTCTTGGACACATCACAAATCACCAGCTTCAGCAGTACATTAATAAAGAAATCACCATCCAGGAATTTGGTGTTATGGTGTTGGGAAAGAATAAGTAAATTTAAGAAAATGCACATTTGGTTTGAATGTTTTATTTGTGTTGTTTGAGAGTCTCTTTGCCTTTTATTAGACTGACTTATGTTCTGACTTTAATACTTTGGTGACTTGGCATTGTCTTGTAATTAATGCAGCATTCCATAATACACAACATATTCTTGTACATGTACATAAATACATGTATTTATTTGCGAATACATATTTGGTATGCTGTTACTATTTTTACAGCCAACTTCATAACAATTCAACCTAACAATGTGGTAAAAAAGGTGAGCATTAATTTCTGAGACTGGTTGCTATGGTGGAGAATATATCAGGGATTTGAGATTGTCATTGTAATTCATAAGGGTGCTATGATTCATTTATTTGTGGGCGCTTTGGTTTATCAGATGTGTGATCTCCAAGCTTCAATAAAAGTTCAATCAAACAGAAGAACACTGGTCTAGAGTAATTTTCTCACTGTATAACATTTGAATAGATATACATAGTAAAATTGAAAAAAAAAAATGCATCAATCTGCTATACTGCTTAAACTTTGAGGGTATCAGGGGGGCTGGAAGCAAGATGACATTAAGCATGTTTACATGACACCTAAAAAAACAAATTGTAGTGTCAGTCCGACCAAAACTGCACTTTCAAAAGTATCTGTAAACATTTTTAGCTTGGCTGAAATTGAACTGAAAATGTTCGGATGAACACACCCACATAATCCAAATGAAAGTCGATCTACTGCTGCATATATACGGACAATCGAACGGGAACCGGAGAAGGTGATCCACGCGTGTGCTTAAATTTTGCGCCAAACTATGACCCAGAAGTTGAATGCCATTTATAACCTAAACGCAAACGTCAGACAAAAGCAGCCGGCTAACATGGTGAAGTTATGTACAAATTTACAAGGTGGTTGTCCATCGTCGTGCCAGTTTACCTCTGAGTCGCTAACTTGCTAGCTCACCTGTCTTTGTTTCTTTCCACCTCTGTTGTGGTCTGTGATGTCATAGGTCAATCGGAAGTGACAAATTACCCAGAAGTCGAAAGGCGACATGATTTCAACAAATAAGTCGATTTCACTCCCATGCATGTATACTGGGACAAGGACATAAATCTGAGATGGCTTTATCGAGCTATACCATAGCTCGTTTTGCATGTGCATGTAAACTTGTTTATTGTGTGAAGGCAGGTTACGGGTGACAAAGGACTGAAAAAACTAATTACTATTCATGATCACATCTACATCTACAGGCATTTTTGATTTACCATTTCATGTAAACTATACAACCATGTTTTGTGAGGACATACAAACTCGATGCATTTGGCTGAGCCACGGTTTGAACACTATCTGTTTCAGTTCTAACTAGCGAAGTGTAGTGAAGAGTATATTTTGAAGATGATGTCCAGGTGCGAAGCACTGAATATGTGAAGTAAGAAATACTTGTCTAAACTGGTGTGTGTGCTTTGGTAACATCTGGTTACACCATTTGTAAAAACAAACAAAAAAACTATACATGTGTATATATTTCTATCTATGAAATTATTGCAATCCGGAATAAGTTCCATATTTAAATAGTAACGTGGAGGCGACCCTAACCCTAACCCCTGGGAGCCCAGTGAGGTTCGCCCTCTCGCCATTAGGGGGCAGTAGATTCAGTAAAATAAATAATTAGGTGATCTTAAATGAGCTCAGGCTCTGCTGTTGTGATAATGCGCCCATCGTGGTCGTAACCCCAGACAGAAATTGGTTTCAATTTAAAATAAAGTTTGTCTAATATTAAGTGTAAATACATAATTGATACAGCAGAAGATTTTACAGCATGAAGATTCTACAGTACACCATCATCTATTTCCTGTTTTTTTCCCTTGATGTGCTATTTTGTTTACACGGTTAACGTTATGTTAAATTACTGTATATTTTCTGTACTCTCTGATTTGGACGTTAAGCAGAGCAATAATGAAGACAGTAAAGTAGCGGATGTTACATAGGGAGGAAGACTTGGTGCTCATGTGATTAGTGGGTGTGTGTTGTCTTCTCCCCTCATTCAGTGCGACGTTTTAGTAAAGTTGTAAGATGGCGACGGTGCATCTAAGGATCGGGGACTTAGTGTGGTGAGATAATCTTTAAACGCTGTGAAACAACGACATTTCTTAGTGTGAATTTGCATCATCTGTGTTAGTGTTCTCTAAATTAGTTGAAAGACAATGTGTGATGTTGGTGTTAACTTAAATAATTAATTGTGTTGGCGTACTAGGTGAGTTGATGGTCAATCCAAACAAATTGCTAACCAAGCTGAGTCAGCCAACAGCTGTCGTTAGCTGCTAGCTAACAAACAAGCTACAGGAAAGGGTTAGACATAAACGAATCAATTCCGAAAACCTGATTGTTAAACGGTAGAAGTTCGACGTTGTGTTTATTTGTAAAGCTTCACGAAACACCTTTCATTTTTCCTTGTTTTACACATTACATTGTTTGTGACGAGCTTCGCTAACACGGTAGCTTAAGCGGATTTCTTATGTAGGCTCGACTCTCTTCCGTGTTAACGGTAGCCCCTCTGTCAGGATGGACAGCCCTCGGTTGTTATAATAATGGTAATAGTTGCTACAATTGTCAATTGTTATCGTTAACCACATGTGTTATTGGTTTAAAAGGTGAATAACGTCAGACCGTTCGTTTCATGTTGCTTTGTAGTACTAGTTTACCTATAGATTATTGTGTATCTTACGAAATACGCCGTGGCAAGTTGCCTTGTATATTGGAAATATGCACAACGAAACACGATGTCTCATCTCCTCCTTATAACGGCATTAGTCTACCAATATACCACCAGTTGAAGCAACATGTTTTTATCTATCTTCATGCTTCTTCCAGTGGCCTGCTGCTTTGAATGTACTGTTTTCAACTCACCAGACTGACTGACGAGACAGACAGCACATGCTTATTGCTAAAGAACATTCACAGCAGTAGAAGCTAATAGTTTAAATTTGACAGACTCTGTGAAACTATAATAATTTTGCAAGAGGAAATGTGTGGCCGACTTATGAAGACAGAGAAGCTCTCTGAATGACAAAAAATTTGACCCTATCAACTGACTTAAATCACCAGGGGATAAAAATAATTTACAAACACAGTATGAGAATAAAATCTTGAGTTGGAAGAGGTGCTGGCTCCACACCCTCGCTGGAGCCAACACCTCTGCTCTGTTCAATGGCTTCAGTTATATCATTCACTCTTTTCCAGTAGTTCGTTAAATTTGACCTGTCTTGATGTTCAGGTTTTTAGCCCAGTATTTGCCGTCTTGTAACAACCCTGAGATTGGATAGCTGGGCATTCTTTCAAAAAGTGCTGATAACTGAGATTTGGGGGAAAAACGCCAAAGTTCAAATGTTGTCTAAATTCAAAGCATCTCTGTGGGAATCTGTAATCCTCTGATTTCATGAGAAACTGACCAGGATTTGATTCCAGTTTTCATTAATCAGTGTCATGGATGCAGTTGGCACCAAAAAAGTAAATAGAGCCCATACCAACATGATGTAAATGTATGACTTCTTTTTAAGGGGGAAGCTTGGTCGTTACCCACCATGGCCTGGAAAGGTAAGGAGTGAAGATATGTCAATACTAGTTCAGATACATTCAAACAATTGTATGAAAAATTGTTATGTTAATGTTTTACTCAAAGTTTTGTTCGCATTGCAGATAGTAAGCCCTCCAAAGGACTTGAAAAAGCCTAGGGGTAAAAAATGCCACTTTGTGAAATTCTTTGGAACTGAAGACCAGTAAGTCTGCACTGAAAGGCTTCCATTCTGACTGACTTCGCAATGCCTTCTCTATGTCAATGTGTCCATGTGTATTTTTTCAGTGCCTGGATCAAAGTAGAACAGCTAAAGCCCTACCACACTCATAAAGAGGAAATGATAAAGATAAACAAAGGAAAGCGCTTCCAACAGGCTGTTGATGCAGTGGAAGATTTCCTAAAGAAAGCAAAGGGGAAGGAGCAGGTGAGGGTCTCCAGCACTCTTTTTTTTTTTTTAAACAAACGGCACTTTTTATCCATCTGCATTCCACTGGAAAGTACTGGAGATTCACTCGAAATGCTGCTTACATAGATAACTGAGTAAGAAGGTCATTACATACAGTGTCATTCAGAGCATTAGGATGTATTTTCACAACACACTCCTGTTATGAACCGTTGCTTGGTATACCATTCAGTTTCAGTGTATGTTGAATTTAGGTGGTCACATGGTCTGTATGTAGGTGGTCTGGGCACCGGAAGCTGTAGTTGCTCTGTCTGGACTGGTTTATTTTAGCTGTCTAGAAGCCAAACAGTTCTCCGACTTGACAGTTATCATGGCAGTACAAAATAATGATCATTTGTTGTTGCCAGAATTCAGATAGCAAAGGAGACTCCAAAGGAAAGAAGGCATCTAACAAACCATTAAAAATACTGGAAGAGGATGATGAAGATCTCAGTGCCCTGAAAGATCCCTC
Organism: Echeneis naucrates; assembly: GCF_900963305.1. Classification (NCBI taxonomy): domain Eukaryota; kingdom Metazoa; phylum Chordata; class Actinopteri; order Carangiformes; family Echeneidae; genus Echeneis; species Echeneis naucrates. The sequence goes on along the minus strand of NC_042518.1, from coordinate 20,060,823 downwards.
TGAGAAGGTCAGTTGGACAAAGTCAAGTTTAGAACACATGGAGATGTACAGATTTATTGATCATTAATTTCAGAAATTCATCATTTCACCTCAAGCCATCCAGGCTAATGTATATTCAGTAACCTGCAATTAAAGTTAAAATTTAAAATTAAACTTAAAAAGTCTAGAGTCAAAAACATTCACAATGTCTCACTTTTATACACACACACTTGTAAGTTAGCACTTAAAGCACATCATGTTTGTTTAATTTCAAATCCATTGAGCCAAATATTTATGGAACTGACCCTAAACTAGTTTCAATTGTGTCTGGATTGCAGGTTGATAAATTGTGTTATATATTGTAGTTAAGCCTTTAATTAAACACCCCATGTAACGTGTTATGACGTGGAAATAGATTCTGTTGTCAGTAGCTTCTTTTCACATAGTTTCATATCTGACATGTGTTGGTGTTCTTATATCTTCAATTTCACCTTATTTGTGAAACCCTTTAAGTAGCACTTAAACTTGGTGATACCTGCATGTAACAACAGCAGGGGCTGTGTTACAGCCATCTGACATCAATACTATCCCCCAGATTACAGACATATTTTCTGTCCTATCTCTAGTGGTGTCTGTCCATGCAGCACAGTCTTGTTGTTAGGCAGGTTCTAAGATGTCTGTATGTTTAAAATTACTACCTTGACACAGACAGACCAGAGGCGAATGGCATTTACCCCAAATTGTCTCCTTCCCACTTTGTTCCCCATTCTGAGCTGTTCCTGGAAAGGAAAGACCCAAACTGAGTGGTGTCCTCAGTGTGTAGCTCAGTCTCCACTCACCCACACATCCTGCATACACGAAGCAGAGCTTCTCTGACTAAGCTGCTATTCAGAGTGTGAGTGTGTTGCAAACAGTGGTTATAATTGGTTTATATCGGAGAAACTGTCATGAAAACAATTAGTATTGTTGTAATATTACACATAATGATAGTAAGTTACTTAATTGTAAAACAAGACAAATATTGTCTTGAAATTGGCATGGGCAGAAGCTGTTGGCGGTTGCTCTGATGATCGTCAATCACAGAGATCATCATCCATTGGCACAATCCTAATGTGTCTCTCTCCTCCTTAAGGACTTAACTGACTCTGACCCTGAGCCATCCACTATTGAGAGGCTGGGGGCTGGACCTGGCTCTGGATTCAAATGGGAAAGCAGTGTAGGTGAACCCCCACTTCCCACCAAGCCTGCCTTGCCTTGCTGTTCTTCTACCTGACCTTAACCTTTGGCTTTAATCACCAACAACTGTAGACCTTTCCATTCTGAACTTTTGTGTGGTGCTCACTCATGACTGCTGAAACTGTTAGTTTGCTATGTGCTATGCTCACCAACTCTGTATGTGCAGCCTAATAGAGGCTGAGGTTTGGTTGAGTTGAAATGTACACTTTGCTGGCTTCCTGCTTTCCATTTAGTCAGCTCATCAGGACCAGCGTTGTTGACCACTTTTGAATAATCTCTCAAACTCGTGTGATCAACAGGCTTGTGTTAGTGTGTGCAAAGAAATGCTGCATCTCCAAATAAGACATTAATCATTAACTGGTGATTTGTATGTCCGTGGAAACAGTAAGATCCATCAAACATGGTGAGTTCGCTGTTCCAGTTACAGTATAATAGCTGTGGGACTCGGTGTCAGTTAATAGTAGTTTGTGTTAGTGTGAGCATTCAATACTCCACTGTGGCTGATTAACTTGATTGCGCACAATCCAGTTTTTATACCTGAATGTAGCTGTTCCCATATTTCTTGGTACTTTGTAAAAAGATGCAAAAAAGACTGTGGTGGATCCCTGATGTGTCAGCACTGCGCATTGTAGATTTAAGGGTTTCTGCACACGACATTGTGTCAAGACATCCACTTGCACAGAGAAAACTGCTCCACTGAGCTCTTCCTTTGTTGCAGCCTGTGAAGGATGACCCACAATTTCATCACTTCCTACTCAGCCAGTCTGAGAAGGTATGAGGAAGCATGCTGCTTAACACTGTCATCACTGTACCTTTTGAATTGTTACATTTTCAGGCTCGTTTAGAAACATTCCTCACTTAGAGGAAGGGGTTTTTGTAGGTAGTTTTGCGGAGGCTGCATAGAATCAGATGTTAATTTTCAGTTGGCTGTGTATAGAGTTGAGTGATGATCTTTTCTTGGATTGTTTGTCCACAGCCAGCCTCATCAATGGAGCCCATTAGCAAGCGCCTGAAGATCATTGAAGAGGTAAATGAACTAGGGATGCATGATATTGGATTTTTTGCTGATATTTTACAACTAATTTGGCCTTTAACCAATACTCTTCTTCGTGTTGGCGAACTGGCAGATGCAAGCATGAAACAAAAAGTGTAAAATTATGTAATACAGATTGTTTATGCAAAATAAAACAAAATAAATGTAGCAAAATAAATAAAGTACTTCAACTTGCATTATATTGAAAATGTATTTATGACAACTTAAAACAGACTTGGATGAAGCTCTTCATAAGATAGTAATACCAACTAAGGAAATTTGGCAATTTAGTAAACAGGCTTGATTCACAGGGAACATATGAAAAGTGTGTTGTACAGCTGTACACCAACTCAACATAAATCAAATTACAGTGTACTCTTACAGTGTCAATAAATATGGCTGAATTACTAGGCTGTGTGCGCTAAACAGACTGTTGCTTGAATTAAAGATATATTCTGGCACTTAGAAAATTTCCAGACCGCACACATTTTGGTTTCCTCTCTCCTGCTGCAGGTAGATGTACACATCACATCACACTATGAACATTTTCTACACGCCATGCCCTTGAGGTTGGGTGTTTTTTGAACGAAATTGCGGCCGTATTTTTGATCAACTTTTAAAATTGGTGGATATTGGCCAGATGGCCTATGTCTGATATTACATTTTTCGGCCATTATTGTTTGATACTGATAATGTGCGGATAACATTGTGTATCCCTAAAATTAACTAATGAACTTTTATAAAAGTTACACATGAAATGTTTTAACTTTGAATTAATTTACTTTAATGTGAGTGGGCTTTTCACTTGTTTTGTTTCACATTTTAAACTATAGTTTGTTAAATAACAGCCTATTCTGTTTCATACAATACGGTTTCCCAAAGGATGATGTTTTGATTGTGCAGGACACGGGGTCAACATCTATCCAGGCAGCCGACAGCACAGCCATCAATGGCAGCATCACACCCACAGATAAAAGGTATTAACATGCCCACTATAGCAGCACTGAACACAATTATCACATTGTCAAAATTTTGCTTGAAATGGATGACGCTTTGTTGCATCTGCAACATTCCACATTTGACCTCAAGAGGATGTTCTTTGGGAAAGGAGACCAGTAGGTTCATAGTCAGTCACATTTTTCATCTTGCAGATGTTTAATGTTAATTCATGATTGCATGAGTAAACACATGTAGAGGTGTTCCTAACGTAGTGCTCAGTGAATGTCTGGCTATGCTAATTTATAATTTCATCATTTGTTTGCTCACAGTTTGATATGTTTGTTCTTTCAGGATAGGCTTCCTGGGTCTTGGGCTGATGGGTAGCGGTATAGTTTCTAATCTGCTGAAAATGGGTCACATTGTCACAGTGTGGAATCGCACAGCAGAAAAGGTGCATAATATCATATAGTCCTTTTTAGTTTAGGAGTTGGTTGACTTAGTTTATGAAATCAAAACATGAAATCAGATAAACCATACATGGACACAGAGGGATGAAAATGAAGTCACTTAGAGAGACTAGTTATTTGTGGACATGTCACTTAACAAGAAGATGTTTAGGAAGTGAAATACATGCTATGCATCTCTATGCTGGTTTTCACATTAGAATCTATTTAATTTCTCTTTCCCAAAGACAAGGCACTAACTCAGCATTAAAACAGCATTACAATAGAGCACCAAAGGTGAACATCACTGATCTCATTAATTTTTGCCTGTGGAGTTTTTGATCTCTAGGGCTGCTATGGAGAGTTCCTACCAGTGTTGTCAGATCTCACTGATGCACCCAGAAATGTTCCAGTGTAGCAAGAAAGACAGGCCACTTGCTGTTAAATATGGATGAAAATAATGCAGGGTTTAAAATACTTATAAAATTTTGAAACAAATTTATGAAGAAGGAATATATTAGATACTTTTGCCATAACAAGGATGTTCAGAGTGCGACTAGGTGAACATTGAATGTGGACAACACATACAACTTCACAGCCTTGAATAAAGCAGTGCATACAGTATCAAACTGTACAGTGATACTCTATTTCTGTGTCTTCATGTTGCTAATGGCTCTTGCCTGCTGTGTTCCAGTGTGACCTGTTCATCCAGGAAGGGGCAAGGTTAGGCCGGACTCCTGCAGAAGTGGCTTCCATGTGTGACATCACTTTCTCCTGTGTCTCAGATCCAAAAGCTGCTAGGGATGTGAGTATCAGTAACTGTCTACTTGTTAATTTATAAATGTTTGGCTTCTCTATGTCTTTGTCTTCATCGTTCTCCAGTTGGTGTTGGGTCCCAGTGGGGTGCTGCAAGGAATCAGACCTGGCAAATGCTACATTGAGATGTCCACTGTAGATCCAGAGACCATCACAGAACTCTCACAGGTGAAAAAACAAAGAAACAAAAAACAACACACACACACACAAAAAGACCCAAACTCAACAGGTGCAAAACAGCAGCTCTCTGCAGTTAGTTTGTTGACAGTCTTGGCTAAGACAAAGGAGCTCACTGAAGACCTGCAGCTGGACATTGTAGCTGCTCACCTCTGGCCATATCAAAAAGTTACAGTTCCAGTGGCTAGAAATCAAATCAGATTTATTTGTATAATGCCAAATCTTAACCATGAGCAAGCACTTGACAACAGTGGCAGGTAAAAACTTCCTTTAAGAACCAGAAACCTCAGGGGGATTTTCAACACAGGTGCAAGCAGGAACATATGATACTGTATGACGTTCATATGGGGGCAGCAGGAAGATGGGGTAGTGATGATTCAACACCTACGGGATGAGGACAGGGAGAGAGAGGAGAGAAACTGGGAGAGTGAGAGACTTCGGGAAACATGGTAAGTAAATAGTTACACATGGTTAGAACTGGGAGAAAGCGGTTTTCGGGAGACATGGTTAGTGGTATGTCGGCAAGTGTGAGAGGGAGATAGAGAGGTGCTCAGTGCTTCCCCCAGCAGTCTAGGCCTATAGCAGCATAGCTAAGGAGTAAGTGAGCTTTGATTTTTTTTTTTTCATTATTGTCATGTTATTCATCTTCATTATTGTCATTGTACAGCAGTTGTAATAATGAAATTGGTTTGTGATTCTCTCTTCCCATGGTGCAGAAGTGTCAAAAGATAAATAATATAATTTAAAAAACTTTAATCTACTTAAAGAACTGAACAAAGAAGAAGACATCTGATGTTCTGTTTTATGGTCAGATGTAACAAAAATGTAATTGTTTGGCCGCAATGATGTAACCTCATTTGGTGATTAGGAGATCTGCAGAGAAACATTTCAGAAAGACAACAAACCAAAACACCCCACAAAAGTGTTAAAGAAACAGTTAGCGGACAAAAACATGAATGTTTTGGAGTAGTCTGTCAGAGTCCTAACTTGGATCCAAATAAGAATCTGAAGGGAGCCAAATATTAGGGTGATGGCAAGGAGACCCTCCATCTGACAGAGTTGGAGCTAATTGCAAAAGAGGAATGGGCAAAAATATCAGTGGAGACATGAAAATACTGGTCAGCAATCATAGGAAGTGATTGATTGCTGTAACAGCCAATATTTTTTATTTATTTATCTATTTATTTATTTATTATTATTATTATTATTGTTATTAGTATTATTATTATTATTATTATTGAGAAGGGTATGAATAGTTTTGGACATGCAATTTTTTGTTCAAATAAAAGCTGAGATTTTTTTTTTACCCCCACCACCCACAATGATGCCTTTTGTACATTGTCTTATCTTTTGGGAGAAGGGTGTGTAGTTTCCAATTTTAAAAAAACAAAACAAAACTTGTTTTGTCTTAACTATGTATATACGTTTATAAAAAGAATTTAAGTGGCATTATGATGACGTTTAATGTTTCGGTTTTAAATTTATGGTTTTAAAGGTTATAACATCGCGTGGTGGCCGATTCCTGGAAGCTCCGGTAGCAGGAAGCCAGCAGCTCTCCAATGATGGGATGCTGGTCATCCTGGCAGCTGGAGATAGAACAGTCTATGAGGACTGCAGCAGCTGCTTCCAGGCCATGGGCAAGACCTCTTTCTTCCTTGGTATGTAGGGTGTAATGATGTTTATTGGATGTTTCTGGATTAAATGAGAATCAAACTGAGAACAGGATTCTTCATGATTTTTTTCAATGATTATTTATCTGATGCAGTCTGATGTAGGGTTGGGACAACAACTTCGGAAAACAAGAAAGGAGTGCTCTTGTTTTTACCTTCAAATGCATAATTTTATTGAATCATTGAAACAGCCTACAACAACCTGATGAATCTGACATTGAAACAATTTTTTGTCCTCTTTTTGCAACATAATTGTTTTTACTACTTACACAGCTTTCATTGACAGGTGTCTCACTCACTCTCTATGGGCTTATTTTTCTCACATCTAGCTTCTGCTACTTTGCATGGGAAGACACTGTTATCATTTATTTAAGGAGAAAGTTTGAGCACTTGTTTGATGGAGCCAGTTTTGTGTTTTATTTTATCTGGTTCTGGGCAGCAGTCTCAGGAGGGAAGTCCAGGCTCTCCTCTCTCCAGCCGTAACATAGACCGCTATATTAAGAGCTCAATTAGAGCATGGCCTCCTTGAAAGCCAGAGTTTTCATCTCTGCAACTGTAGTGCACAGGGATACTGGTAGTTGGTAGTCAGTTGCCTCAGGAGTCCCATAAGATATCTATGCATTATAGGACTCCTTCAGCTATGCCTTAGAGAGAGACATTGGTGAATACTGCTAGGATTAGGGTTGGGGACTCTCTAGGATTTTAACGATTCCGATTCCTTGCTGATTCTTTTCTATGTATATATTACTTACAAGCACATGATAAACACAAATGCAATCTTACAAATACAAAAACTTTATTGTAAGTGTTGCACAGTACAATTGTGGGGTAGTAGGTTGATCAAACATATCCAAAAACACAACATTAATCCCAGGGAATGTACATTGTTCGTCACCCTGAAAAAACGTGCACCAGCACTGCAGTTTCATCATAGCGGATGTGCTACCACCAGTACAAGTGATGACTGCATTGCACTTAATATACTTTGCCTCGTTCTTTAAAATTGTTAAAATACAACCACACTTTAGATTAGGGCAGTTGATATTGAATATCTCCTGAAAAGTAATTGGATAAAACATATTTTTGCCTTGTTAAACAGCAATTCTAAATATACATGAGAAAATAAGTAATTTCATTTAATAATGAACAATTGTTTTCCTTTTTTAAACAATCAACATTTATCTTTATCATCGCTTTCGTCATCACCATGTCTTTCCTCCATAGAGGCAGAGCACATTTAAGCCCCACCCACACTGGAGAGGAAAACAATCAAGAGCTCTCCATTGACTTTGTATTGTGTGAAGGTGTCTCTTGTCACTCTCTGTATGCCAGCAAACACAAACAAATGCTCAAAATCTGCTGTGTGGTAGGGTGCACTACTAACAGGGTAAAGAACCCTGATCTAAGTTTTTATAAGCAGCTGAACAGAAGAAATTTACCTGTAAGACGAGAGAAGTGGATACAGGCAGCAAGATGAGAGGCTCCGTCGCCAGCTAGACACCAGCCTTGAAGACAGGTCAGTCAGAGTTGGCAGCTTATAAAAACTTAGATCAGGGTTCTTTACCGTGTTAGTAGATCACCCTACCACACAGCAGCTTTTGGGCATTTGTTTGTGTTTGCTGGCACACAGAGAGTGACAAGAGACACTTGTAGTCTGGGCGAAATATGCGCACTATCTGAGATTAGTGGGCGGATCCACTTGACTCACGCTTGTAGATGGATGTGACGTCACCACAGTCACTTTAATGCATGGGCACAGCCAAATCAAAGAAGAATTACACAGCTGCCACTGTCAATCCAAAAGCGAACCGGATCCAGATCCCAACCCTAGCCAGGACTAGCAAGCTCTGAATAGCCAACTCTGCAATATCAGTGCAGACTATGGACCAATCAGTAATCATGTCAGCCTTTAGCACTTTGCTGATTGTAATGTCAGCCCTACTCCCATGACTGCTGCCACATAATTGAATGATTTTATAAATGCAGGTGTGTACTTTTACCTAAGAAAATGCTTGCTTGTTTGGTTTTATATTTTCTGCTTGTGTGTTTAAGAAAATTGGAAAATTTAACTTGACAGATTCCAGACTACAAGCCTGTTCTGTGGTTACCCATAATTACCAATTATAGGCATATTAACAATTGTAGTGTCTAGGCTTTTGCACATTTATCCTCTTTATGTATGTATAAAGTGTGCGTGTATGTGTTTTAAGGTGAAGCAGGGAATGCAGCAAGGATGATGCTGATTCTTAACATGGTGCAGGGAAGTTTCATGGCTACCATTGCGGAAGGTTTAACTCTGGCCCAAGCCACAGGCCAGTCACAACAGACTTTCCTGGACATCCTCTGCCAGGGCCAGATGGCGAGCACCTTTGTGGACCAGAAATGCCAAAGTAAGTCAATCCAAAGGAGATGTTAAATAATTTCCTTATTCTATTCATTAATCAGGTAAACAGTTTAAAACATAATGTGCCAAGGGGAAGGATTGCTTGTGCTTACAGCAAGTCCAGGAGTCGAGGTCAGGTCATGAAGGGTGAATCACCTAGTTTTCCTAGGAGATTACAGCACTCAGAAGGGTAACTGGTGTAGAGGGAATGGCCTTATGGGTTGTTACTGTTTAAGACTAGCAAAGAGGGTAGTCATTGATTGACAAATGAGAAAAAGTTGAATTGAGCATGAGGGCTAATGCTGCTGAGCATGCTGTTAAATGCCCTGGACACTTAGATGAAGAGAGAAGCTGTCACCTGATCACAGCCTGATGGCAAGCTGGATCCACTGGTATGTGAGACAACATATATTGAGTTCAAGGTGGGAGCCTCTGCCTTTGGCCTCCCAGTGGGGATCTTACAGTTTTGTTCAACCAGTCAAGGACCTTGGGGTAGGCAACAATATGCCTCATCTTTACAGACCTCAGGGTTCTTCAAGAGGCGCTGGAAAAACTTTCCTCGAGAGGCACATGTAGACTATCACGTCTATAGTGCTGCTCACACTGTGACCCGAATTGTAAACCTTGTTTGTTTGAATTAATATTCATAATAACCTTTCGTTCTGTGTCTTCCAGATATTTTGCAGGGCAACTTTAAGCCAGACTACTATTTGAAACATATTCAGAAGGATCTGAGGCTAGCCATCTCCATGGGAGACATGGCCAACCATCCAACCCCAATGGCGGCAGCTGCCAATGAGGTACCAGCATGCGCTTATTTATTTAGTTTTTTTTTTTTTCCCTGACGTACACATATGCCTCTGCACCAGTGATGGCTCAGTTTGGAGGCTTTCGTGTTGTCTTCAACTTCAACTAATTACATTTTTTGGCAAAAATGTTTACACAATTGATCACAATTGGTTTGTTTCTCTATTTGTTTCATTGGACTGCCATGCCCTGTCTGCAAACAAATTTACCCTTGGGTGCTAATAACACATGCATTTTATTATATTGTGCAGCTTGAGTGGTTGTAGGAGGCATATTAGTATAAGGCAGTGATTCCACGATTTTCTGCTTTTGTGTACTCATTGTATGGTTTAATTTCTAGTATCAAATACTTCTGTATCTTTAAATTTAACTGGAAGTAAAACACCCAGTTCCAAATCAGAACCAGTTCCAAAATGCTAAGAACCCTGCTTATGCTTCCTATCCGTCAGGATCTGTTTATGTGACTACTGTGTCCGCTTGCTTAACCACAAGCTAGCATGAGCAGAATTAGGTGATTGAGATCCCAGTGTGATATAGACATCTTTGACAGTTTCAAATTTACTGAAAATATTAACTTAATGAATAATATGTAGTTCTTTTCTGTATATATGTTTAAACTCTTCTACATGTGTTTACATTTTCCATCTTTGGATTTGCTTGACATTTAAGTTTAGTTTTTATACTTATATAGTTTTTTTTTTTTATAGTTTTTAAGTGTTTACATATGTAAAAAGATAGCAAATAGAAAATGTCTTTTTTCCCCACAATGGCCTTTAAAGCCATTTGTCTTTTTCAGTGCATAGGTGTGTTGACACTGCAGTATGGCAACTTTCAGTGAACTGGAAGTACCCAGATGTTTCACTCAAAGTGGTGAATCGATATGCAGTGTAAAAAAGACTCTCCTCATCCCTGACAGTCACTATATCTTGGCTATGAAGCATAAGGGGAGGGGGTTCAAACGTACTATTGGACAATAGTGTTTTAATTTGTGTCAACACTACTATTTCTTAAGTTTCTAAAGCACATTCCTAACTTGCCCCAGGGCTGTATTCTTAAACAGTGTATGGTTAATAAGTTACATTATCATTTTAGCTGAAAATACTGGAGAAATTACGAAAAATATTAGCTTTTTATTATTAAATTACCTTTCACTGTTACCTTTGTCTCAGCCAACTCCATTTTTGATGAAGACCTTTGTTGGCGATACTTTTCACTTTTTTAAATGCCACCAGACATTTGTGATCACATCCGGTGTATCAAGTATGCTAGCAGCTCAGAGCCAAGACCCAGTTATTTGACTTGAGATGGAGCCCTGTTATTGTAAAATTTTGAAGTCTCTTTTCCTGGTTCTGCTCACTGTAGAATTGGAAAATAATGAAAGAACTGAAATAGTTTTCCCATTGGAGAGAGTGGTGTGAATGAAATTGACCTTAACTATAACTCCATCGCCATGAATCTGCCAGTGAAAATACAACTACATGGGAGATTATTTTTGCCTCCTCACACTCTCGTAGTGAGTAACCCTTGATGAAAATAAAACTGCTCTTTTGGCTTCTAATACAACCTGCCATTCTAAAGAGTCTAAATTGCGATGGGATCTTTACCGGATTACTTGACAATAGACACCTGGGTGTTTAACTCCTGTCTATCACAATTTGGATAAAAGCTAAATTAAAACAAGTGATGTGAAAATCTGCAATATAGCTGAAACCTGTTTTTTCTGATCCCATGCAGGTTTACAAGAGGGCTAAGGCACTGGACCAGTCAGACAATGATATTTCTGCAGTCTACAGAGCCTACATTCACTAGAGAAGGGTGTGACCTATCCTATGGACCACACAGTCTTTAATCCATTCTTATTTCTCCCTCGTCATTTACTGGGTTTTTAATTTTTAATTCTAGTGCTTTTATTTCATTTGTTCCAGCTACAGGTGTTACTTGCCCACAAGTCTATGGACGAGCATTGTGCTGACTGTATAGTGGAAATGTAGTCTGTAAGCCCGGGACATACTGCTTCTGCTGCATGTTTGAGGCAATCACAGTACAACAGTTTGTAACTTCTTCATTTCAGATGCCTTGTGGGCAGATTAGAGCAGGCTAGCCTCAACTGGCTGCATTGCAACATCAAGAAATAAAGACATTTAATCATTAATGGCAATAGGCAACAAACATACAGGTGGAGTGGGCACAGTTCAGTGAGAAAGCCATCATGCACACAGAATGTAAGCTGCGTGTCCTGGGTGGAAGACACCTCACAAGGTTGAGCCTCCTCACAGTTGCAGGTTCTGGCCACTCACAAAGGGCTAGTACAGGAACTGGTGATGGTGTGGCGTCCAGTACTACTGCGAAGAGCAGGGTGTGTGACTCCATTGCTGTCAGGCTTTGTTGATGCGAAAACCCCTCAGATTTTTTTTCCCTTGTTCAAATGAAGAGTTTATTTAAAAGTGTGATACTTGATTTTCTTTTTAAAATCACAGAACATGCAACTGCATTGCCTTAATATTATAATCCCCTAAGCGATGTATTTATTTATGTTCTTTTCCAGGTTTCCCTGGTACAGTTTGTCCATGGCTTGTATTTGACAAGACATTTGCTTTTACTATGGTGTGAATAATCTCTCAAACAGGTTAAGGACAGAGCAACAGATGTGTTGAAGCCTTAAAATGCAGTAATAATTGATGTTTCCAGCAAGACTTAAGATTTCCACATTTGGAACCATTTTTTCCTTTTTCTTGAAAGAGTTTTCATTTCTACTGCTATTCTTTTTTTTTTATATATATTAACCTGCAACTACAGTAATCCACTGTTTGCGTTGCTGAAGCTGATCATTAAGCTCCAGAGTCATGTTTGTTTTTTTTTTTTGTTTTTTTTTTCTGATAAGTTTTGGAAATTAGTGGCTGTGTTTTGAAGCCAAGTTTAATCCTGATTGAACAAAAATACAATATATAAAGCCAAATTGACAGCTTTTGTCTGTTTGTGATGGGGTTTCATTGGTTTCAAACAAACTGATAATAACAAAGGAATAAATTAAACATCCAAAATGCCACAGTTTTATTTGGACTATCATTATTGACAAACTGTCACATCAGTTTAACACACACAACTGACTTCTGCTAGAATGTTCTTTAGCTAATATGAATGTGGTGTTTTGTTTTTTTTTTTCTCTCTTCTCAGATAGCAAGTAAAACAAAGGTAGGCACATTTAGCGCATCCTCACTACATTGTATTGATCCTTGAAAGTCAAATCCCAGAATACGAATTGACTGCTAATTGTATTGGCTTATATAAGGTCATGACAGATTGATCAAATTGGTTGTCAGCACAAACTAGAAATGTCCTGAGCTCTACATCAGTCACAACAACTGCATAAATAAATTCTACGAATTACGATTTATGAAGTTACATTAAATCTGTTGCATGCTGTTTTAAAGGGAATAGTATTTATTTAATATATTTAACACATTTCCAACCCAATAAATCAATGGTTTATGTTTTACTTGATTACTGATTACTGTACTGGGGCCCGAAATGACTTTGAGGCTCATGGCATCATGCAAAAATGAGTTCTGTGACTGAAGATCTCTGGCCTGTTGATCCAAGCAGACTCCAAAACAAATGGCGACAGTAAAATGTGACACATTAATGTTTAATACTCACTGACTGTGGAATCAGTCATTCTGGATCAAGTGTGATTACTCATGTTTATTCTACTTAGGTCAATTTATTTATGTTAGGTTTTCTCTGAGAGCCCATATTGGATGTGGACGTTTAAGACCTTGGTAGACGTAGGTAGCCCAAAACACGGTCTATGTAATTATACAGGTGCAAATGACAATACCCATTATTTGCAAAGGAAGCCTAGACAATTGTGCATAGCCATGATGATTCCAGTCACTCAAACTGGACTTGTCCAAGACCATAGAGAAGAACAAATCAAGACATTTCTTCCACTGAAATGGATCACGATGTGTACATTATATTCAAAGTTTTAGGTTTACTTCCTCGATCCTCTTCTGTCAGATTTAGTCACCTTTACACAGGCTTGATTCTGTTAATGTGGTTTCAGCGGAAATAAGTGCAGAAACAGGTTTATCACCTTGGCAAATGTGATTGTTCACCCCAGTGTAAAAGTTGTTAAAGTGATTAAGACACAAGCTTGTTGCTACAAATTGTTAGAAGGCAATGAAGCAAGCCATCAGCGACTGTGTGGACTCTGACTCATTATTATAATGCCATCCTGCAGGGGGGGGAAGACCTTGGTTGATTTGTTCATTTGCAGTTTCGATCAGTTGAAACTGAAAATGGGTGCGTTTCCCCTAAAATAGGCTTATTGCATGTTAAGACTCCTGCATCACATTCTATGCCAAACAAACTGTTGAGGTTTTAATTTAGATCCTACACCAAGTTTAAAGAACAGTTTTTAGTGGACAGGTGTAAATAGCATATTTGGTTGAGTAGACTGTCTTTTATATCTATAATAACCACAAAAAGCATCTATTGGTTTTTGACTCTACAGAGCAACTGTCTAACATCTTTGTGTCTTAATACTGTAGACTGGTCAGTTCAAGTGTAAATGGTTTGTTGATATATTGATATATATTGAGATGACAATGGCTTGGGTCATGTTAAAGAAAGGAGGATGTAACTTTGGTTTTGGGGATATATGATTTTGTGTACATGTGGAAATATCAAGACTTTTGTGCTGTTTAATAAATCCTCTCCTGATTACTGGCAGTTGTTTCATGAATGATAAATTGTTATTATGCATTATTTGATTGAACTAAATCGAGGGAAAAATGACATAAAAACACTGCCGAATTATATGGTTTCATCAATAAGGCTTGCGTGGTTTTTCCCCGGATATTCCGGTTTCCTCCCACCATCCAAAGACATTTGTGACTAAATTGTCCGTAGGTCAGAGTGTGAGTGTACATGGTCGTTCCACTGTCTGTCTCTGTGTTGGCCAATGAAGGACCGACAATCTTACCAGGGAGTACTCCGCCCTCGCCCAATGTGAGCTGGGATTGGCTCCAGCAACCACCGTAACCTGGAAACGGATAAGCGGTAAAAGATGAATGAGTTGAAAAGCTCAGCTGAGCAGGGTGTGCGACTCCGTTGCTGTCCGGCTTTGCGAGCTGGGCACTAATTTTTAGAGAATTGTACTGAAGCAGTAAATAAGGTACTATCGGAGAATTTGTCTGTGTTGGATCAATCCATATCTGGATTTCTGTTGGGAAGGCAATGTGTGGCACTGTGCCGTTGAAAGTTTGGATCGGGCGATATCTCCCACAGGAGACCTATCAGGCTCTGGATACACACACAGTACTCATTATGGGATTTGTTCATAATAGAAAAACTTAAGAACAGTTTCAGCGTCCTCCGTCAAGAGGAAAGAAGTGTGAACTGACCAGTGTAAGGATTTTTTAAAGTGATACGTATAGAGGACATTACATCTTATATGGAAAAGCATAGATTTCCTACCATAATTTCCAGGAATCTAAAAATACAGTTTTCTAATTTTCAGTTCAGGAGTACCTGAAGCCATGAATGAGGTGATAAGACTGAGGCCAGATGGAAGTTATTTGTAGGTTTGGTTGCAGATAGTGACCATCAGCAAAGGAATTGTAAATGTTTTCACATAACTAGAATATAAATTGCAAAATACGAGGGATAATTTCCTAAGGTGTTAGGCTACACAAATGTCTCAATGTGATGTAATTTCATTTTAAATCTTGAAAGAACTAAAAAAATGTTTTGCTTCAGACTTTATTGACACGGTAGCCTAATCGTACATGTTCAGATTTTCCGCCGCCCACTGACGTTTCCAAATGTTCCCTTTCTCAATGTGTCAACATTTTCCATGTCACCTGAACCACACCGATGCTCTCAGTTCGCTTGCGTGACGCTGAAGCGGAAGTTTTTTTGTTTATTTGTTTGTTTTGTTGTTGTTTTTTAACGCCTCTTAGAACGAGTGGGTGGGTCAATTTTTATGGTGAATGTGTGACCAGCCAAATGGTGTGTTCAAGTTTCTCGGAATGGGCACAGACATCCATACTTGCTGGTTTGGTCAAAATTCATAACGGCATATATTTAAGAAATGCTATTTTGCACCACAGACATCATGCGAATGCCCAGTGTGGCACTATGAAGACATCGTTCTATGCTTGAAACATGACCGAAGTGAGACATTTAAGATTAAATTGCACACAGTTGAAACATACGGAATTTTCTTTATTTAGGCTTAAATTCGTTTAAAATGTACCCGCAGGCAAATCGTCTCGTGGCCAAAGTGGTAATATCTCGGGTGTTTTTTAAGGCTGACAAATGTCATTTGAACGCACACAATATTTCCGACAACACTGAAGGCAACAGATCAACCGCTAAGCTAGTAGTGAGACGCTTTCATCCCGAGGAGCGGTCAGGGCTTCCAAGGTGGGACTCGAGGCTTTGCTTCTGTTCGCTGGACGAAATGCTCAACCCGCAGAGGTCTCTGTCCGAGCTCCCAAAGATGTCCGCTGCCAACCAGGTGGAGAGAGCCGTGCTGGTAAGCTCTTCTGTCTCAGTTTGCAGCACCGAGAATGGTCAGCGAAACACAGCGGCTCAATGGCTGGCTGGTTTACTCACTAACCACTCGGCTAACTCGCGTTTTGATATTTAATATCTAATAATTGTCTTTGGAGGATGTAGCTGGACATATGCGACTCGCAGTACAGTGCAGGTGCAGAAGCCAGAGCTGGAGCTGGGCGGGGGAATGACCGTGACCTTATACATGCAGCCGACTGTCTCAGCCCAGTCCTTCTACGAGCTGGCCTCCATAGCCAGTAAGAACTGTATACGCAGTGAACACTTCACTGCACTTTTTTTCTCGGTTGTCTGATTACTTAGTGGACTGGTCAATAAAATCCCAATGCCCGAGTTGACGGTTTCAGATTTGTTGCGTCAATTACACGGTTTTACATACAAACATATTACGTCTACTCGTGTACACTATTCAGCCATAACGTTATGATAACTGACATGCAGAGTTAATAGCATTGATTATGTGGTTACCACGACAACTGCATCGACTGGGATATAGTAATACAACGAATTAAAATGTGTTGAAGCAGGAAGGTTGGTCAAGTGTGAGCATGTGTACAGGTCCTGGAGGTCCTGGGAGGCTACTGCCCTCATCAGACCTCAGCAGAGCTTGATGACTAGTTTATCATTTGAATCAGGTGTTTTCTAAACATCTAAAACTCTCCAGGACTGGAGTTGGAGACTCCTGGTCAGAGCCCCTCCGCTGGATAATCCCAGTCTACAGGGGGAACGACCTAACAAAAAACGCTACAAGGAAGGGAAACTAGTGACAGGTGGAGTATAGCCAGATTGGGCACATTCCTAGCATCTTGGGCTAGGAACATTTATTAAACTGGCAGAGTATGAAGTGCAAATTACATATGAAGCTGCAGCATATGACTGAAAGTACAGGGTACAAGCTTTAAAAACTGCATCTTACTGTTAGATTTTTTTTATTCTATAATCTTTATATACTTTCCTCCCTGGTGTGGAGCTAAGGAGGTGTGAGGGCTGGGTCTGAGCTGTTCGTTGGCCAAGTTGCTGTGTGTGCTGCAGTCTGTCAATCACTTGGTAGCCACACCATAATGCTGCGGTTCTCAAAGGGTGAGGAATAAAGATATGGCAGGTGAGGACAAAGTCTTTCTTTCAAAGGCAGAATACTGTCAGCAGGAGAAATGCATGGTAAATGCTGCTTCTGTGAAGTAAAGCACTATTGATTTCATACAGAGTTGCATACAGAATTGCCCAATATGCAAATACATAGAAACACATTTGCGTTTTTCACAAAATTGGAAAGTGACAATCTGAAGTACAATTTAAAACAAAATGTATTTTTTACTTTGTGGTATTTGTTGTAGCACAGCGGTGTGGTGGTTCGTGCTGTCGCCCCACAATAAAAAGCAAAACTTGTATGTTCTCCGGGTACTCCGGTTTCCTCCCACCATACAAAGACATGCATGGTAACTCTAATGAGTCCGTAGGGCTGAATGCAAGCATGAGTGGTTGTTCGTCTCTAGTGTGTTGGCCCTGTGATGGAACGTTGGCTGAGATTGGGTCCAGCACCCCATGACCCGGAAACGGAAAAGAAGTAGAGAATGGATGTTATTTATTTAAGATAGAACACAATTTTAAGCCAGGGGCATTTCGGTAGCATTTTGTTGGGTCAACAGGGGGAGGTGGACCTTGAAAATTCTTCCTAGACCATGGTTGAGGATGACAGAAAAAGTTTGAGAACCACTGCCCCATTGCGGACCATATTTTATGGTCTATTTCCTTCTAAGTAAGGCCATCATTTAAAAAATTAACAGTACTATGTGGAGTTGAAGAATTGAAGATGGAGACCTTAAATTAATTAGGAAGATGTTTACTGAGGTACTGAATAAGAAGTATGACTGTTTCCACAACCTTCAATTTAATCTAACATATTTTTACAACTTTTTCCTTTGATGGCCATTAGGCAGAATGCAGGTTTAAGGTTGCTCAGGCTGCACTTTATAGACCCAAAATCAACATTATAGCTGGAGAAGGAGTGAAAATGATTTTGTATGATGACCTGAGTGTTTGCATCAGTACCCCTCGAAGCCAGAGATATGTGATAAATGCCTATGTGTACTGTCGAGTCATTTGACCTGTATCCAAATGCTGCTTTCTGAAATCCAGATGTTAGAGGGTAATAAGCTGAGTCTTCTTACACCTTCCTCAACGAATCAACTTTCACCAAAAGGTTTCTGTAAATTTTTTTTTTTTTTTTTCCAGGGGGATTTTAGCCCTTCATCCTTTATATTCCTGTCATTCTGCAGGAAAATCTTAATTTTATCTTTTTGGCAGGAGGACGAATTCAACTGGCTGCTGAAAGAAGAGGTACATGCTGTCCTGAAGCAGCTCCAGGATGTCCTTAAGGTAAAAGTTAAGATTTCATGTATACTGTCCTATTCAGGATTGAGTGACGTCATTAAAAGATTTACAATCCATTAATGTACATGGAGATCTGTTTACTTGTCTTGGGGAGTCCTCCTCACTGTGAGAATGCTTTTATAAATGTTGTCGATGGCTCTTGAGGAAGTTTGAAGTTTGGGAAAAGGAAACTCTGTGGACTTAAATCAAATCTGATTTATTTGTATAGCACCAAATCATAACAAAGTTACATCAAGGTACTTTACATATAGAGCAGTTCTAGACCAAATTCTTTATACATTTTTTTAAAGAGGCCCAACAGATTCCCCGATGAGCAAGCACTTGGCAACAGTGGCAAGGAAAAATTTCCTTACTTACATTTTTAACTATAAGCTATAAGTATAACAATAACTATATAGCTATAAGCTCTGTCATACAGAAAAGTTTTAAGCCTAGTCTTGAAAAAAGTTAAAGAGTCTTCCCCCCAGATTGATACTGGAAGTTGGTTCTAGAGAAGAGGAGCATGATAACCGAAAGATCGGCCTCCCGATTTACTCTTGGAGACAAAGGAAACCCTTTGATAGCGTATACACCACATTACATTGCACCAAATAAAGAAACATCCTATAGACACAAAAGTCCTGCAGGGAGTTCAGGGAGATGCATGTTTCAAACTGGCGGGGGGTGGGGTCTGACAAGATTCAACCTATTTACGTGCCCTATGAAAATGGAGGACATGGCAGTGAATTAACTAGAGCAAACAGTCAACCAGATTTTAGCCAATGACACGAGTAGATCAAGTTTTGATCAGTCAGATAGTCACCTGATACATAAACAGCAGAAAGACAACTTAATACATTTTTTTGAACCCACATTTCACAAGTGGAACAATACTTAATTTACTTACAGTGGTTCAGAGAGTACATGCTACCACAAATGTCAAAAATCTTAGGAAATCCAAAGTGTGAACTCACAAAAAATTGCAGTCCAATATCCTCAATCATCGAATGGTTATAATTTAAATAGCCTAAAATAGGGCACCTATCACAGCTTTAACTCTAGCTAGCTCCTTGTGGGTAGTTGCAATTTATCTATCCATCCATATTCTATACGACTTATTTGTGCAGAGTTGCAGGGCAGCTGGAGCCCCATGCGCAATTTAAAGTTGCAAGTTAACATGCAAGTCTTTTGACTGTGAAGTACCTGGAAGGAACCCATGCAGACACAGGAAAAACATGCACAACTTCACATAGACAGACCCCAGGCTCATGGTTCGATCACAGGAATGTCTTGCACTGAGGTGCTTACCACTGAACCACTGAGCAAATCTAACCTTGTCAAATTAAAGTATTATAATAATTAGACTCTAGCCAGAATGATATGCTGTGTTGGTCATTTACCAGGTGCCGAAATACAATAAGGACTTCTTAACCAAGTCCTCTGACTTAGGCAAATGTTTTATTGCAATTTAATGTAAAATTCTGCTTTGGAAGTGGGTGCAAGAATTTATAAATTAAAGATAAACATATAAAAGACAATATAGGAATACAACAAATGAAATGTAAAAGAAAAACAGCACCCATTGACCATGACTGCATGAGACTAAAAGAAGAAATAATGCATAAAAGTGTAGATAAATGTGTATAAATGGCCAAATTCCATAGACACAATAATGATGAGCACATCAAAAGGGGGTTCAATATATATTTTGAGGGGACACACTATATGCTAATATAAGAATTGTTGAGTCTGAGTACTGCACTTGGAAAAAAGTTCTTCACAAAGCGAGACAAAGAGCATCAGCAAAGAGCTGATCTATAGCATTTGCCTGATGACTAGGGTCACTTATAGTACTAGTGGCCGGAGATAAAAGCCTTGCACTGTACAGGTCTTTTAAAGCTGGAGTTAGGGTTAGGGTTCGGGAGTGATTTTACATATTTACATATTTTACATGCATGGTGCACAGCTGTTCAGGGATTTTTGCTCCCGGGCAGTACGATTACCAAATCCAGCAGTAAAGGAGCTGGGAAGAATGCTCTCTATAATACAATGATAAAACATTATTTAACAGTATTTTATGATTACATGCCTATTTCATTCCAAACTTCAGTTCATTTATGACTACATTAAACTTTGTGTACCAATGTCATGTCTTTTAGCAGATTAAACTTAAAATCAATTATAAGTTATAGCCTGTCTAACTAGGGCAGCTGCTGACATAGTGGTTAGCACTGTTGCTCCACAATAAGAAGGTCATGGATTTGGTTCCCAGTGCCCTTCATATTCTTTTAATGTCTCTATTTGCATGTTAGGTCATCAGGTCTCTTATGTGTATATTTTTATTTTTTGAGTTGAAGCTTTGTCTTTGTACAGTACTTTGTCTTGCACTCCTGTGTTTTTAAATGTGCTTTATAAATAAATTTTATTATTTTAATAATACTTATTACTTATAAACTTATAGTTTAATGATGTGAATTTCATGCAACTGTCATGTTTTGATAGTTTTTGATAGTTGATTGTTTGATAGCACAAAGTACCTTACACATGTAAAACAGCGTATGTTCATTTATTCATCATTAATTTATTATTACAAATTGCACAGAACTCTATAAAATCCTATATTAATTTGATTGATTACCTTTTAATTAAAAGTCACTTACCATCCTATTTTTCTATCGCCCCTATTTATTTCTGGCTGTTTTTTGTTTTTAAATTGTCTTGGTGCACAAAGCATTTAACTGCATTTTGCAGTATACATGATTGTTTATGCAATTAATAAACCTTGATTTAGAACTTTTATTGATATAGTGCCAAAGCTGTCACATTGAAATTATTCATCTTTATATTTTTTAAAAGGACCCAACATTCCCTATCAACATATTCTGTGTCTGTTACATGTAACTGAATTGTGGAACAACAATCAAGTCAGAAGTGTTCACTAGAAGCCAACAGAATAACCTGCAAGAAAAAAATTACTGTGATGTAGTTTTAGTTCTAATCTTGTGACATATTTTTCTCTGCTGTTGTCAACAGGAAGCACACAGACGTTTTTCAATGCCGACACCAGGCCTGGAGAGTCAGCTCAAACAGGAAAACTTCATACTCGGCAGCTCAACGTAATACTGCAATATCTCAAAGTATTTCATCTTAGAGTAGGTTAGAGCTGTTGGTTGCTTTTATTATTATATGGTTATTCCTATTTTCTGTCATTTTTAATGACTGAAACACACTAACACACCTTTTTCATAGCTGTCCTCTAGGGATGATGCCTTTTGAGTTTTTAATGCATAATATATTCTGTAACCTTTTTGAATCTCGCCCCTGGCCAATGCTGCCTATTAAGAAAAAGAGAAACCAACCTTAAAACTGATAAAAACAGAAACAGAGCATTTTCAAGAAAAAAGAAAAATATGTCCAAACACAAATTAAAGTTCATGTAAACATCAAGTAAAAACTAATGACAAATCCCAAATTATTCATTTGACCTGTGACTTTGGCTGCTTTACTGTACATTGTGATCTTATGTCAGGTACTTTGTCTCTCATACTTATCAAAAATTGCTTCACTATAATCTGCCTTACCTGATGTGTCTGTGTTGCTACTTAAGTGAAATATGATTTGTTGTTTTGTAGCATGGATCAAGTGAAGGGGGTGCTGACTCTGCAGGGAGAGGCTTTAGTTCAGGCTGTGAGTTTGACCATTTCTCATCAAGGCTTTATCCCATTATATGAAACTCAAACTGTAATTCAGCCCAATGTCCTGTTCATGTTTTGCTTTTCTCAACAGGACATAAACCTGAAGGTTACAAAAAGTAGCCAAGTTCTGCACTTTCAGTTCAGAGAGGACAAGCAATGGAAACTGCAGCAGGTACAGTGTGTCTGAGGTGATTGATGCTACTAGAGAAATCAAAAACTGTTTCAGGAACAGAAATCTCTACAAATTCATTTCCAACAGACAGCAGATAAACACACGCAGTTAATTAGGGACACTTGCACACCTCCTTATTTTTACAACTATCCAACCAACCAATTACATATCACCAGGGAATAAAATCCTCAGATCCAAACCAGAGCCACAAATACTAAAAAGATAAAAATATGACATTGTGACTTTGATTGTACACACACACATGCAGGTAGTGACATGATTATCTAAACATTTCTAACAAATGCTTATCTGCATGGCATTCACAATAAAGATAAAATAACAGGTAGCAATTATTTACTATTGTGGTGAAGCAGAAAAGCTTCACAACACATTGAACATGACGTCTAACCTTGAGGTAGATGGATTATACCAACTACAGAATCCTAGGCTCCAAAGGACACAGACTCACCTGCACTAGACAGTTGAAGACCATGGGCCTAACTCACAAAGCTGGATTAACTTTTCATTGGATCTCTTTTCATTATCTGGGTTCCCTTCCCCAGACATCCACAGTCCTGATAAGCTGTCTCATGAAGCTGGTTATCAACTTACTATTTTAACCCAGGGTTTCCTTTTTAGATCTGCATGTTTTCACATAAAAGGGCAGACTTTTTTTGCATACAACCAATCAGACCATGGAGAGGACACTAATAGCTGCATATTTCACAGTGGAGGAGAAAACTAAAATCTAAAAAATAAAATTTGAATACTCTAAATCAATAATTCAAGCAAAATGTTACACTGTGGTATCTGCCTGAAGTAACAAATGCTGGCAAAAAAAATAATTGCTTGACTCTGTCAGCGCGTAAACTGCCTGGATTTTTAATAAGCAAGATTTACTGTATGTTCCCCATAAATTTATGCTTCGGATTTTTTTATTGCTTGTTTTACAATTTTCCCTCATTATTTAAGTTCACACCACAGTGGAGCAAAGCAGACTTGGGGGCAAGCCTGCTTACCTTGTCTGGAAAAACACGGAAAACCAAACGGGTTAACTTTCTTTCTCTCTCTTTAGAGCTCCTTTCACTATTCTATCACCCGTATCAATAGGCTCATCCAACATAAATTACTGGTTAGTAGGTGGTCAAATATACCTGCCGAGCTCCTATCCTGAACTTAGGTATTCTGTATAAGTTACCATGACAACGTACCCCGACAGAAAGTAAACCACGTTTTTGATATTGAAACCTAGGTTCAACCCTGAAGTTAACTCTTTAAGATTAAATACATCCATCAGGCCATGCCTCTGGTCAGGGAGCAGGGTCTCTGAGGAAAGTTTCAATACCTGGTAGATCCAGGACATGGAGAACTGAAATTGTTTGAGCAGAGGGAGGAACTGACTGGTGTGATGTTCCTAATAAAGTGCTGTGAGGTACAACTGAGATGACCTTGATGAAATTGGCCTGATAGCAATGTTATGAGAATTTGCCAAGAAATGTTTTTTTTTTTGTAAATGTATGTTTTTATGTAAACCTTGGCTTGATTATTCAAACGATAGCGTGCACAATGTATTGCAAATTTTTCTGGTTTTTCCCAATGA
The DNA here is from genome assembly GCF_900963305.1 of Echeneis naucrates. Taxonomy (NCBI): domain Eukaryota; kingdom Metazoa; phylum Chordata; class Actinopteri; order Carangiformes; family Echeneidae; genus Echeneis; species Echeneis naucrates. Next base: position 20,036,921 of record NC_042518.1, on the reverse strand, counting down.
TGGTTGTTTTGACCAGGCACATGTTGACTATTCATATTGCATGGGTTGTCCTATAGTCTGTTGTTTTTTACATGACCTACTGATAACCCTGCTAGCAGTGCTCTAAGGTTAACTTATTATTTCTGGTAGCGTGAAGGATGATTTAGTCTCCCCACAAGAAGCCACACTCAGCAGCAGAGAGAACATGCATAAACACTGAAAGCATACAGAAATGTGTGCTTTTTCAAACTCTCATACTTATCACTAATCCTCTTGTCTCTGTTCCTCCATTAGATCCAGGATGCCAGGAACCATGTGAACCAGGCTCTGCAGCTGCTGAACAGCCGTGATGAAAGCTACCATTTCAAGACAGGGGCTGAAGTTAATAAGGTCAGTCCCTGTTAGGGCAACAGTCAGCACAGAGTTTAACATGGATAGGATTCAAATCTGTGTCAAATCTACAACAACTCCATGTAGCATCTGAGGAAGCTGATTTTAGAGTAACTAAACTTTACATTCTTGGAGATGTCTCACCTCATCTGTTTCATCGGTTCTGAGTGACTGGTAGGGAAACCAGGTATTCAGCCTTGTGCTGATGAAGTACTGGATTTACAGTGGGAACAATACTTATTTGATTCCTTGCTGATTTTGTAAGTTTGTCCACTTACAAAGAAATTAACTGTGTAGACGTGTAATCATAGGGCAATTTTTACATTGAGAAACAGAATATCACAAAAAACAGAAATCCAGAGTAAACAATTTTATATATTTTATAAGGAAGTTTTTCCTTGCCACTGTTGCCAAGTGCTTGCTCATCGGGGGATCTGTTGGGTCTCTTTAAATAATTTTATAAAGAGTTTGGTCTAGACCTGCTCTATATGTAAAGTGCCTTGATGTAACTTTGTTATGATTTGGTGCTATACAAATAACTCTGATTTGATTTGATTTGATATATTTTTGCTATCATATTCTCACATGAGGGCGGCTCAGCGGCATAGTGGTTAGCGCTGTTGCCCCAAGAAGTTGTGAGTTTGGTTCCCAACCTTGATCCTTTCTGTGCAGAGTTTGCAAGTTCTCGCTGTGTCTGTGTGGGTTTCCTCCCACCATCCTCCCAAGACATGCATGTCTAGGTCAACTGGTGACTCTAAATTGACCATAGGTGTGAATACGAGTGTGAGTGGTTGTTCGTCATTGTGTGTTGGCCCTGTGATGGATTGGCGACCTGTCCATGTGTTGGCTGGGATTTGCTCCAGCAGCCCCGTGACCCGGAAATGGAAAAGCGGTAGAAGATGGATGGATTCTCACATGAAATAAGTATTTGATCCGTAGAACAATAGTACTTAATACATGGTGGAGAAACCTTTGCTGGCAAGCACAGAGGTCAGACATTTGTTGTATTTTTTTCATCAGGTTTGCCTCCACAGCTTTTCAATGGGATTTTGGTCTGGATATTGGCTAGGCCACTCCACAACTTAATATCATTCTTTTTGAGTCACTCCTTCATTGCCTTGGCTGTATGTTTTGGGTTTTCAGTGTTCACATTCATCCTCCCCTTGATACAGTGAAGTCGTCCTGTTCCCTTAGCTGAGAAACAGCCTCAAAGCATAAGGTTTCCTCCTTTAATCTTCACAGTATTCACAACGAGTCGAGTTGATGCCATATAGCTCTATTTTGGTCTCATCTGACCACATCACCTTCTCCCAAGCCTCCTCTGGATCACCCAGGTGTTCTTTGGCAGACTTCAGATGGGACTCTGCATGTGCCTTATGCAGCAGGATTTTAATCTTTTACAGTGTAGTGTGTTACTAATGGTTCTCTTCGTAACTGTGGTCCCAACTGCCTTCAGGTCATTAACAAGTTCCTCCTGTGTAGTACTGGGCTGGTTCCTGATATTTCTCATGATCATTGATATCCCACAAGGCGAGATCTTGCGTGGAGCCCCAGATCAAGGGAGAGTGGCAGTGACTTTATGTTTCTTTCATTTTCTAAAAATTGCTCGAACAGTTGTTAACTTCTCACCAAGCTGCTTGCTTATTTTCTTGTAGCCCATCTCAGCCTTGTGCAAGTCTATAATTTTGTCCCTGATGTCCTTAGACAGCTCTAGTCTTTTATACAGCTGCATAACAATGTAATGAGTTGACACAGGTGTTTTGGGTAATGAGTTGGGCTTCTTAATGGAAAACTAACTGGTCTGTGGGAGCCAGAATTATTGCTGGTTGGTAGGGGATCAAATACTTATTTCATGCAGAAATCTGATAATAAATATGTAAAATTTATATGATGTTGTTATTCTGGATTTTGTTTGTGGTATTCTGTCTCTCAATGTTAAAATGTACAGATAAAAGCATGGTTGTGCCATGGGCTCAGTTTTTCCCATTATGGCCAATCTCTAGATGCAAGATCTAGAGAACAGATCTCTGAACTGGCCCCCTGAGCCATGCCATGATTAGCATTAAGTGAGTGTTCCTCCTTTCCCGTGCTTCCTCAATCCCTGTAAAAGAAGCATAATCCTGCACCATGAATGTGTGACCCTGGATGTGGTGTGTTGGATTAAGATTGGGGGACAGGAGAAAAGGGTGGGGACAAGTCAGAGGGCTACAGCTCACTGCTGTTCTGCAGCCTGCCCCAACAGTGAGCCTTCTGAACCTACCCCTGTCTGTTCCCCAAGGAGTGGTGCATTAAAATCATGTGTATTATGTTTATGTTCATAAATGTGCCTGTGAAAATGTACAGTGAAGTATGTGTTGAGTGAACAATAAGTGCAATATAAGACACCAATCAAGTGAGGGCTTGGCCCCCAGCCAGAGTGTCGCAGGAGCGGCAGTCCAGGAGGCTGCTATTTAAAAGCGAAACCATCGTCGAACAGAGGCAGAGGCTTCAGGCAATACTCCCCACCCTCGCTTTCCAGGAGACTAAACCATCGACATTTGGCCTCATGTGACTCCAACAATCATTCACAGCTTAGTTAAGGTAATTTTTAACAACCGTGATGGCAGCTATCACAGCAACCAAGAGTATGAAGGAATATAGTATATATAGTATCAATGGTGCTGTTAGCAATCCCACCAAGGCTGGATACCTGGATTTGCCCCACAGTCACACAGAATTAATGGAGTCTCATGGATGAGGTGAAACTTCTTGAAGAATGTACAGTTCAGACCAGTTGCCCAATATTGGAACTTTCTCAGAGATGCTTCTAACTGCATGTTTCTGTTGCAGCTCATGGACGCAGTGATGCTCCAGCTGACAAGAGCACGAAACCGTCTCACCACCCCAGCATCCATGACGCTGCCTGAGCTCGCCACCAGTGGTCTGATGGTACAGGCCAGCAGGAAATACACACGCACACACACAGACAGCGACAAAGTACAACCGACAATGGGAGGTTAAAACATAAATATTATTTAATGTAGAGGCTTTTTTTTTTTTTTTTTTTTATACCTGGAGATGAAACATCATGCTGGATCTGGAAGCCAGAAAGGTTTTAAGATTTGCAGAAGTGTCTGAACATAGAACTCTGATCTTAATCAGAGTTCATCTCAGGATGAACTGGGCTCGATTGAGAACTACAAGCTAATTTTGTGTGCAGAAGCAGGTTAAAGATCTGGTAGAAAGACTTAACATTCAGATGTTCACATACTCCTGTTCTGGAGTATACAAAACAAGATGGTCTCCAGCGAAGAAACTACATAATAACGTTGAAAACAAAATGCCAGTTGATTTGTACTTTTCTATGTTCCTTGTTCTTGTTTTTCATCAATAGAAAATGTTCATGCCTCCCATGCCTGGAGATGTGATGGTCAACTTTTACATCAACTTGAGCAAACTTTGTCTGACTGTCTACCAACTTCATGTGCTGCCTCCTAACACAACCAAGGTTTAAACATATGATTCAGTGCAACACTTAATGAAGACACAGAGGGATGAGTGACCAATGTTGTTTTTTTTTTCTCTCATTTCTATAGAATTTCAAGCCAGCTGGAAGCTCAGTGTTGCATAACCCTGGTGCAATGTTGTAAGTTCAGCCACCTCCTTTAATTTTTTTGCTCTTTCTATATAGAATGCTCGATATATGAGCAGAATAAAATAAACAGTTCAAAAGAAAAAGAGATTAAAAAGTAGTAATATTATGTAAATAGGAAGAGTTAGTCAATTAATCAGATCAATTAGAAACTATTCTACATTCATAAAGTGGAAGTAATGTGCTTTGTCTTTACTTCTCAGTGAGCTGAACAACAACCGTTTCGAGGTGAGCCATGTTCACAAGGTGGAGTGTGTGGTGCCTTGGCTCAATGACACTCTAGTGTTCTTTACCATCTCCCTGCAGCTCTGCCAGCAGCTCAAGGACAAGGTGGGTGTCTCCTTTGGAAGATGACCCTGCCACAGAGAATGGCAGTGTCACAGTCACTTTTCACATTGATTAAAGTGCTTCAAAAATGATTGATGATTTTTTTTTTTTTTTTTTTTTTTTTTTTAAGGATTCTGGGATAGATTTGTATTAGCAAAAACAAAAACATGGGCAAGGGATTATTAAAAGGAAAAAATAGAATAAAATATATTCACTTCACTAAAAGCCAGAGTGAAGAGGAGCATAAAAGCTGTCTTAGTGCTGCAACTGAACACTCTTGCCTGAGGACCCGAGGAGTCATATGGTTCAAAGGATGTAAGCATGTCAGACATACAGTTAATGCCAGCTTCAATCCACGAAGTGCTAAGCAGAGAGGCAACCAATGTGGGGACTTCAAAACCAGCCCACAGCACTATTGACATTAGGAGTGTATTTCAATCCAGCCATGCCTACAAACTGATCAGACCTACAGCTGGGCGCAGTCCAATTGCAACCCACTGTGGCATTACCCATTGGTTTGTGAACTGCCGGTAAATTTGCCATCCTGATTTATTTATTTATTTTTTATTTTTTTTATTTTTTTTTTTTACACACAGTATTTACACTGTAATGGATGTTTTGCTTTTTTCAATTTAAATAGCTTTAAATTGGAAATGGGACTGTCATTTAAAACTGTTGCATTGAAGAAAACTTTGAAAGACCATAAACTCATGGGAAAAGTATTTACTAAGACACTAATTCAAGCATGGCCATTTTCACATAGACATCAATAAAAGTGGCCCACTGAGTGTCATTAGATAGAATGTACACTTTTAGACACAGGCTATGGGTGTACATAGACAGGAAGACCTCAATGTGCTGGTCACTATGAGACAAGGTAACTTTGTCCAAGTTGTGTTGGGTCCTGAGTCCTCAGCATACAGTGCATCCGGAAAGTATTCATACCACTTCATTTTTCCACATTTTGTTATGTTACAGCCTTATTCCAAAATGGATTAAATTCCTTTTTTCCCCTCAAAAATTCTACACAAAATACCCCATAATGACAAAGTGAAAAAACTTTTTTAGAACATTTTGCAAATTTATTAAAAATAAGACACTCAAATGTTGCATATACATAAGTATTCACACCCTTTACTCAATACTTGGTCGAGGCACCTTCAGCCACGATTACAGCCTTCAGTCTTCTTGTGTATGATGCAACAAGCTTGGCAAACCTGGATTTGAGGAGTTTCTCCCATTCTTCCTTGCACATCCTCTCAAGCTCAGTGAGGTTGGATGGGCAGCGTCAGTGCACTTTCAGGTCTTTCCAAAGATGTTCAATCGGGTTCAAGTCTGGGCTCTGGCTGGGCCACTCAAGGACATTCAAAGACTTGTCCTGAAGCCACTCCTTTGTCTTCTTGGCCGTGTGCTTAGGGTCATTGTCATGCTGGAAGATGAAGCGTCGCCCCAGTCTAAGGTCTTGAGCGCTCTAGAGCAGGTGTTCATCAAGGATGTCGATGTACTTAGCTGCATTCATTTATCCCCCTCGATCCTGACAAGTCTCCCAGTCCTGAAAAACATGCCCACAGTATGATGCTGCCACCACCATGCTTCACTGCAAGGATGGTATTGGCCAGGTGGTGAGCGGTTCCTGGTTTCCTCCAGAAATTAAGCCAAAGAGTTTGTTCTTCGTTTCATCAGACCAGAGAATTTTGTTTCTCCTGGTCTGTGAGTCCTTCAGGTGCCTTCTAGAAAAGTCCAAGTGGGCTGTCGTGCTTTTTATTGAGGAGTGGCTTCTGTCTGGCTACTCTACCATAAACGCCTGACTGGTGGAGGGCTGCAGAGATGGTGGTCCTTCTTTAGGGTTCTCCCATCTCCTCAGAGGAACGCTGGAGTTCTGTCAGAGTGACCATCGGGTTCTTGGTCACCTCCTTGACCAAGGCTTTTCTCCCCCGCTTGCTCATTTTAGCTGGGCAGCCAGCTCTAGGAAGAGTCCTGGTGGTTCCAAACATCTTCCATTTCTGAATGATGGAGACCACAGTGCTTTTTGGGACCTTCAATGCAGCAGATATTTTTCTGTAACCTTCCCCAGATCTGTGCCCCGATACAACTCTGTTTCGGAGGTCTACAGACAATTCTTTCGACTTCATGGCTTGGTTTGTGCTCTGACGTGCTCTGTCAGCTGTGGGATCTTATATAGACAGATGTTGCTTTCCAAATTATGTCCAATCAATTTGCCACAGGTGGACTGCAATCACGTTGGAGGAACATTTCAAGGCTGATCAGTGGAAACAGGATGCACCTGAGCTCAATTTTGAGTTTTATAGCAAAGGGTGTGAATACTTATGTATATGCAACATTTGAGTGTCTTATTTTTAATAAATTTGCTAAATGTTCTAAAAAAGTTTTTTCACTTTGTCATTATGAGGTATTTTGTATAGAATTTTGGGGAAAAAAGGAATTTAAATCCATTTTGGAATAAGGCTGTAACATAACAAAATGGGGAAAAAGTGAAGTGGTATGAATACTTTCCGGATGCACTGTACCTGCCTATGGTGTAGTTTTCAACTGGATGGTAGATAATAATTTGGTATAACTGCAGCTTTACTAAAGCCTCATAAAGCTCCTGTGTCTTCCCATTGCAGATATCAGTCTTCTCCAGCTTCTGGAACTACAGACCTTTCTAATCCACCTCTGGTCCATCTTCCAGTGTAACCACACAAGTGTAAGGGATATCCCGGGAAGCTTCTTATTTTTTTTTATTAATATGTAATCATCCAGTCACTCAGTCCAGGTTGTTGCATGAAGATGCAGAAGAATTAATCAAAGCCTGAAAAACATCAATATTTGCCATTCCAGTTGTGTTAGCCCATCTGAATGAAGCTCCTCATTTGTATATTGCATTTTGCTGACTTAAACTTCAGAGAGAATAAATGAGAATGTTGCTGATTTATCATAGAATTATTTTTTGCTACAATTGAACAACTTAACACTGTACTAGTATTTTTGTGATTCTTATCCCAAAGGTTTCATGTAAACTGTCCTGTTGTGTTAAACTCTAATTTGTGTACTCAGGGTTAGAAGATTAATGAGTCATCAGAGGTCATGGGAGGGTTGATTTATTTATTTATTTTTATTTTTATTTTTTTTCATAAGTAGAAACATTTTTGAATTGCTACAGCTGATGAATACTCATGAGTCCTGTATTTTTCTTTGTGTTTGAAAGACTAATTCAGTTTCTCATTTTGGTAAAAGAAAAAACAATTCATGATAACATTTTGCGTCAAAAAATCAAGCTTAGCTTAGCATATACACCACAAACAGGGGTACAGTCCCCTTTCACTAATTCCATAGTCCACTGCTTATTTTACCGCTACATTAAAATCATTCAATTCATTTATTCTAACTTGGATTGGATATATGGAAAAGTGAAACTACCAGTCTTAACTGTTGATGTATAACGTGTTCTGTGTTCATATTTATTTTCCGTGTTTTGCACATTGTGGATTCTCTGTGAACCAAACACTAAGCCTATCATGAACAAACTACTTAATTCCAGTGTTATTCTGTTTTCAAAAGCTGCCTGTAAAATGTTGAAATAATTTATCTGTGCAATAAAATAAAATAAGCTAACTTCTGCATGTTGAACCTAATGTTTTTATGTTTCAGTGCTCAGTGATATTCAATTCACTTTGATAATTTTCTCTTGCTTAGCCCTACTGAATAGAAACTCTCCCAGTAATGATGTACATAACCTGTAACTCTAATCACTATTAAGTCACGTTAGTGGATTAATTTTTTTCTCAGGTCTAGTTTCACACGAACAGATTTTAGTACACAGTACTACTGTGAGAAAACACTGCATGACATCTTTTCCACTTTCAAAATCATACTGGGAGCATTTTAAGTATCAACATACAGCACTCACCCAGTGCAGAATCAACATTTGAGACCTGTGTGATTTTCACAGCAACACAAACACACCAGTGGTTTTGTTTACTTCTTCAGCTAAAAGTGTTTCATTTAAAGGATCAAAGCAAGTTTGATGAAAAAAGGGCACAGAGCAAAGTTTAAAATTTTATTACTAAGTAAAAGCTTCAAATCAAAACATGAAAAATCAAAGCAAGAGGCAAGGGTATCCAGATCTACAACACAAAGTTAACATGCTGCCTCTTTTGGTTTTTCTAGCAAACACATAGCAGCAGATAAGTCAACAACATTATGTAATGTGAGACTTCGCCAACTATGTAGCAAAGGACTTGTGACTACTTCATTCTATGTGCAGCTCAGTTTCCACAGTGAAATTGTAAAATCAGAGCTTCTGCTTTGGCACAAGAGTTCAAGGCTCTGCTTCATCAGTTGCCTTCGCACCACTGCAATGCAGCTCTCAGGGCTCCAAAGCCATGTTTTCTATGCCCACTTTCCGTCCACGAGACTGTTGAGGAAATGTAAATGCATCATTTATGTTATCACACTAGATGAGTTGTAATAATATGATCTGAGCCAGATTTCACTTTATATCATTTAATGGTATTCTGTGGTTTTTGGTGCAGTTTTCCCACCAGCCACCAGGTGTCTTTCTTCACTGAAGAAAAGGAAAAAAAATAAAACACACACACACACACACACACACACACACACACACACACACACACACACACACATATATATATATATATATATATACCTATATATCTGTTCATTGGCTCAGTAAATTTAAGATTTTTTTAAATCCAGCTTCAGCACGTGTTATTAGCAAAAACACTGATTATATTACAAATTGGTTTTTACAGAAAATTAGGCAATTTTGAAGTGTTTCACACAGAGCATAAACTCCAGACACAGAACACACTGTTTTTCCTCTCAGTACTTCACAACAGGTGTGTTTTCCTTCATGTCTGACTTGTGTGTCTGTGTGTGTTACCTTCTCATTATCACAACAGCAGCAGCAGCAGCGGATGAGGACCAGGATGAACAGCAACAGAACCATGCCTGCCAGTAAACACATGGGTAGAGGACTGAGAACAGGAGATCAGGGTTCAGCGTTGGACTGCATTCATGTTAGGGTGGCAACATTTCCTACAGTTACATCCAATTCATGACAGTTTCAAAGTGCTACAGCAGATAAATTTCCAAAGAGCTTTATTGGTAATAAGAATAAAATGTGTATCCATAACAGAGTCCTGTCCAGCTTTAACAGATCGAAACCAGATAAGATAAGAACCTTTATTGTCATTGCAAGGAGCACAACGACATTTTGTCCGGCAACATCTCTTGTAGCAGCTACAATGTCATAATTGTTAAACATAATATTAAAAACAAGGTGCAGTTCAGAATAAGAATTTAGAATAGATACAGACTGGAATGGTCCGTATCAAGAGTGCAAGACAACAAGTCAAAACAATTTTATTTCTACAGCATGAAATCTTAGCAAAGTCATTTGAAGGAACTTTACATATAGAGCAGACCAAAGATTTTACAGAATTATTTATAGACCCAACGAATCCCTCCATGAGCAAGCATTTGGTGACAGTGGCAAGGAAAGGAAAAACTTCCTTTAAGGGGCAAAAATTGCAAACAGACACAATTGGGCTTTATATTACATAGAGTATTATACAAAAGAATGTTTAAGATGCAGGCAATAGTGGAAAGTGGATAAATGATGGAAGATTTGGACAAACACACTGTGTAGATTTCAACACAACCCCTTAGTGATTTTGTTGTTTGTGTAACAGCTGTGTACAGGACAAATGAAGTGCTGCTCAGTATAAGACTGATGCAACTAAGAAAAAAAAATATATTAAAATGTGAATGTTTGATTTTTTTATTTTTTTTTACAGCATGTGTGTTCTAGAAATAATTACCTTTGGTATGAAACCCTGTTTCTTTGTTCTTCACTCACCTATAAAGATGAAGAAGACTGCAAAAGAAGCGATGTCCCAGTCAGACTGGAACAACTGCTTGGACTGCAGTCTGGAAACCACATCGTTGAACTGCTCCTCAAATTCCTGTTGAGTGGCCCTCTGCGCCATCTCTCTCAGTTCTGTGTACACCATACAAAACCATTCTCTCACTACAACCTTCTCTGACATATGCACATGGATTGAAGAAACGCTCTCTGAGGGAATCCTCACTCAGGCTGATCAGTAACAAAATGGTCTCTTCACACCTTTCCCTAACTAAGGAGGTGAGAAAAGTAGGTGTCCGATGAAACAGTGTAAAGTGAACGAGCTGATCTCACAGCTGCTGGGAAGTGGTTGGTGAATCACCCGATATAATTGACTGGATATTATCGGTGGATCAGATATTGCAGAGAACAGAATTCATCTCCAAGGAAAAGCTTCCTGAACCGCTGACGTGAACGACGACATGATCCCTCAACTGATTTGTCTGAGAAACCATTCCATTCTGAACTAAATCCACAAACTTCAATCCTCTTAAAGACACAGTAAATTGTATCATCTATGCTGTCCGACACGGCGACGTTAATCTGAAGTGTAGGTGCCTACCTGATCGTGGCGTCGCTTGTTGTGTTTTCTTTCCGTGTATGTGTTTGTGGCGCACCTGTTCACCGATCACCTGACACCCTGCTCTGAGCCGGCCGGAACAGACGCACGATCCCACACCAGGGAAGGTGAAAGGAAATGACTCGGAAACCAACTTGAATGGCACATTGGTGTAACAGTACTATTTCAGTATGTTTCACTCTATTTCTGTGTGCTGAGGTTTGGCACCATAACAACTTCCATAGTAAATTACCAAGTGTAGGGGGTGTTATCAGAGCTTTAGGGTCAGGTGTGGTTTTTCTTTTTTTTTTATTCAATAAAAGCCAGTTACAGGGCACTCTTGGTGAACTACAGTTGCGATTTCAGGATTAAATGGGAGATATTGACCTAATAAATAAATTGGTCAGCGCGCAGAGATCACTGTGATCACCGTGGTTCTATACCTAATGTATTGTGTCTTGTGAATAATAAAGAAAGTATGAGGAGGGTCAGTTTTCACATAAACGTCATTTTAAAAGATAAGGTTTCAGACCGGAGCTTTCTTTCCTGATGATAACGTGTTGTCTATAAATACCAGGTGCTATACAAACGTGTGATGACCGCTTTGCAGGTTGTGCATTGTTACTTTCGACCCCGTTAGCTGGGACGAACGTAACATGATCAAATAAACTGGAATTGCTTACATTTTTGTATTTTTTTTAAACATCAGACAATTTCCTCGCTAATTAGCAACTACAAATATATAATGTACTTTAATAATTTTATTTGCTCAAAATAATTTATCAGTAAATCCAGGTCTGCAGCTACTGCTGTGAAAAAAAACTAAAAATATCATATATGAAATGACGACACAAAAGATTCTCGTGATGTCTTTATTCCCTATCAAAACACAAAATATAACTGTATCCTCTTTGTCCCTCTTTATCACACATAACAAAATAGAACTTTGTCCTTTGCTCACAACATAAAACAAAATATTCCCATACAATCTTGAGCCTTTTCCTTTGGCCTTTAGATGTAGACCTCTTCTTCTGGCTCTTCTGGCTCCTCTGCTGAATCTTCTCCTCCAAAGCAGCCTTCACAGGGGTATCAGTCAGTATTACTGTTGACGTGCAAATTCTATGTGATTGTAGAATCATCTTGTTTTTATATTGTTACAAATTTGCATTGAATTCCACACCAACCAGGGTTAATATTAGGAACCAGACCCCTCTCTTCCTAACGTTTAGCATTTTCTGTCGGGAAAATATAGAATCCTTGTGTTTCAATAAGCTGTTAACGCAGAGTGCGGCCGCATTAGCAGATGGTGACAGTAACTTCTAACATTTCCGCCAGGTTTTTTCCTAAACCGTAAAACATTTGATCGACAAATGATCTATCATATCATTACAAATATGACACACTAAATGATAATCACAATTTCTTTTGGACAAAATTTACATTGACAGACAGAACAGGGTGAGAGGGTTATATACGAAAATAAAATAATGCCGATTGAAATGTACATGAAATCAGGGTGCAGGAGAATAAAGCAAAAAAATATATTTCTGAAAAAAAAAAAACATCGAAGTAAAAATAATAATTTTAAATACTTTATAGCTTTCTAGTTTTCAGATTTAATAATTGTGTTAATGTATTTTTTAATTTCCCTATCGAGACGGTAAGTGCATGATAATTGATTAATGAATTTACGGTTATGGATGTGAACTTTGGCTAAAAATAATATTAAATTAATTATGTGATATTGGGCTATTTGGGGGGATGGGACTGAAAAGAAACCAAATAATACATTTTGACATTTTGATAGTCCAAAAAATCTGCAGGTGGGGACATGACCAGAAGAGATGGTGATTTTCTGAAGCCTGTTTACAGAAGGAGCAGAATTCGCTGATGCCTTTTTGTGTCTTTGCATGAATAGATTGGAAGGATAGATTCAGTGGATGCGTTTTAGGGATATTTCTTTGGTTTGATTAATGATTAAATATTTGCAGGGGACCAACCAAAAACAGTTTCCGATAATAAATTCGAGGGAAAGTGACGTATTCAAGCTTTTTCTCTGGTCCGGGGATTACTGATGACGTAATTTGGCGCGTCTACATTCATCTTGTTACTTTCTCACCGGCTCACCCTGTGTGGTTAGAAAAACAGGATCACGCTTTGGAATCATTTGATTGGTTCAGCAGTGTGGGTGGGCGGGATCCTGCCTGTACGGAAGTGCCCCTGACAGACAACATTGATAACCAATGTGCAAGTCGCTTTTGGTCGCCATCACAGTTTCCCCTACGTGGACGCAGGAAATATTTTCACCCTGTGAAAATAGAGCGCGTTGGCATTAATCGAGGGGCGAAATAGTTTGGGCACCATGGCAGAGGCTTCTGCGTTGAACCTCCGGGTCTCGCACATTAAACACCAGACGGATCTCTTCGAGCGGTACAATACAGAGGAGATACGCCAGATCGAGCGCAGAGTCCGTGGGGAGATCGAGCAGAAGAAGGAGGAGCTGAGGCAGATGGTGGGAGAGCGTTACCGGGACCTGATCGATGCCGCCGACACCATCGGAGAGATGAAGCAATGCTCGGAGAGTGTCGTCCAGTCCATCCAGGACATGCAACAATACTGCCAGATGCTGAGACGAGGCAGAACCGGCTTTGGTGGCTGCAAACAAGAGGTGAGCCATCAGACTACACAACACCAGCTCCGTCCTCCTCTGAACGCTGCACTCAATTTCTTTGAAATGCCAGGGTCCATTAATCACCATGACATCATTGCTTCACATCAGGTCACCCGTGTTAATATAATAGAATAATAACAATAATAATAATAACATCATATATCAATAATAATGTGAAATATTATCCACTGGTTGAAAAATGTACAGCGTCATCTTCCAATTGCCAAATCTGAAACACCAAGCTCAACTGAAGTGGTGAACTGGTGGATTTCCACTGTGCCCAATCAATGACAACTCTTTAAACCTGCCTTCCCTTCTGTGACCACAGAAGGGAATATTAAGCCATAGTGTTTTGTTAAAAGAATTTTGAGATGGGTCTTTATTAATATTAATATTGTGGTACGTCACTTTGCTTCTGTCAAATAATTTCTGCTGTTTCTCAAATTAAATTTAACGCACAACTTCATAAAAAAAATCCTGCATAACATTTGTTCTTACAGAGCCAGAGCCAATGGCAAGAGAAGTTCTACACCATGGCCTCCCAGATCAAGCTGCTCCTGGAGATCCCGGAGCGCATCTGGAGTGCCATGGAGGCATCACAATACTTGCAGGCCACCCAGCTCTACCTGCTGTGCTGCCATCTGCACAGCCTACTGCAGCTGGACACTGCTACAGGCGGCCACTACAGCCCCATCCTGGCCCGCTTCCCCATCCTGGTCCGGCAGGTCGCCATTACTGGACACTTCAGGTATCAGATGTCTTCTTTTGACTAGTTCCATTTAAACAGAGATTGAGCAGTGAGAAAAGTCATTATAACACCTTTGCTTGTTTACATTCAACCAAACTAAGTTAGAATAAATAGAATGTTCTGGAATCAGAGGTGTAATGAATTAGCACCACAGCAGCATCTGTGTACAGGGACAGAGTTCTGTTCTTTAAAGACCTCCATTGGAAACATAAAGGCAGAACTACAGTCAGCCTCATTCTAAGTTTACGCCATCTACACATAACGGCAACCAGAGTAGAGATGCAGCAGTCACCCCTTGAGCAGCTGGATTGACACGTGAAACTTGTTGTAAGCTCTGGCAAAGCTCAGCAACAGGTCTACTTCTTCTTCCTGTAGGTCCACTATACTGCTGGACAGCAGGTCACTGCTGCAGGGGCGGGCAGTGTCGGACCAAGCTATTGCTGAAGCCCTGGTGTCCACGATGCTGCTGGAGGACAGCTCGCCACGCCAAGCCCTGGCTGACTTCTTGCTGGCCCGGAAGGCCTCTATCCATCAACTGCTCAACCAGCCGCAGCATGGTATTCACCTATTTTAGCGAGACAGGAAGCAGAAGGCACTGGTTAACATGCAGTTAACTGTCAGAAATGTATACTTGTACATAAAGACATTTTTTTCCACCTAGGTGCAGGGATCAAGGCTCAGGTGTGCAGCCTGATTGAGCTGCTGGTCACCACTCTGTTCCAAGCATACACAGTTTTTTACTTGCCTCCAGAGGGAGGTCCTAGGCCAGGAGAAGGGGCACTGAGCTGTGGCATGCTTTTCTCTATCTTAGAGAATGTTACCGCTACCACTCCTGCAGGTAAACAGCTGAATTGTCCTCAAAGTTTGGACACTTTTTTGTCATTTCATCACCAATAGTCATCATATAAAGAACCTTAGACCAGAGATTTCCTTTTGAAAATCCAGACTCAGAGGTACAGAGCAGCAGTGAAATGGAAAACCATTTTAAACTTACAACATACTGTACTCAGGGTGGGTAGCCACCTGCCAGCGGTTTGAGAAGAGAAAGAAGGGTTGCAGGGAGAGAGAATTGGGGAAAGCAAATAGGAAGAGCAGTATACACTATTTTTTATATTAATTCATAACTAGGAAAATTCCTTTTCGAAGCAGCAACAGTCAAACACCGCTTCTCTTCAAAGGTAGGGACCACTTTACTCTGTACAGCAATGTACCAGCAGGAGAGTAAAGAGAGAGTACAGTGCTACACTGTAAGAGGGGATCCTAACTCCACTATTGTGGGGGGCTGGTTCCTGTTTGCACTGTAAATGTGAACATAGATGTGTTACAACAATGGTTTTGGTTTTGATGAAAGGATAATGATCATGTGACAGGATTAGTTTAAATCGTTCTTCAGAAGAAATGTGCTGATTGTGGCATTATGCAGACCTGAGTTATTCATCCTGGTACAGTTTGAACTTGAATTGATACCTAGAATAACTTCTTGCAGTTCTTGCAGTTTTTTCAGTTAGGTTCAAACAGTTTACATACAGTGCATTAAGTTTGACTTAAGAACCATATGCACATTAAAAAGACACATTGTTTGAGGGACAATTTAATAGTATGTCTCCCCCATAAATCCCACTTCTCTTACTTCAGCCAAAGTCAGGAAACTGTTGCAGGAAGAGACAAGTACTGGCCGCTGGTTCAAGTACTTGCCTCCCTCCATCACAGAGTTCCAGCCCACCCTTCGCACCCTAGCTCAGCCAATCCAAAGGGAGCAACTCCGGGATACCTTGCAGCAGTGGATTGAAACGTGAGGACGTTGCTCATCTTTTTCAAATGACGTGTTTTCTCTGTCATAGGTTTTGTTTAAAGCTTGACATGAATATCCATGAGATACAGATGTTACATACAGCAAAACATGGGACTGACTTGTAAGTACTGGGTTTTAGCACAGTAGAATCAGTAAGACTTGTGCACCTGTCTGTTGAACAGTGAAGTAGTCAGTGTGATATAACTCAATTTATATACTCTTACTGGCTTTCATAGGTAGCTCCTAGGACTCCTGTTTTCACTCTTCACCTGTGAATGTATACATCCAGCAATGGATGTATACATCAAGAGCAAAGTCACTGCTCATCATCATCATCATCATCATCATCATCATTTATTCACTAATTATTTTGGAACTGCTTTCAAGTTGCTGTTAAACTCAAGTCTCAAGCAATTTACTATTAAAAGCTTTCTGGTAAAGATGAGGGCTGAAAATACTGTTGATGATAAACCTTTTGACATTTGCACACAGTAATGCTGCAGAGAGCCAAGCTTTTTGTCTGTGTAGCCCAGTGTCCTAGCACTGGTAGCACTAGCTGCTGGCCTACTTAATTGCAAACAGTGCAAACCCTTGTCTTATTAAGCAAGAGAAAGGAAAAAAAAAAGATAAAGCCTGTTTAAGAAAGGGTTGTCCTGTAGCAATGGGAGTCCAGACGTTTACACTGCCTGTATGGTTTGAATGCATGCAAACAATGGGGTCATGTACAGAAAGTCGTGGATCTGTGATGGTAATGATATGTGCCGTTTGATGTATGTTTCCTCCTGTGTGGTGTTGTCTCTTTTATCTCCAGGTGAGTTTCTCTCTTCTGAGTGCGTGATGATAAGTTCCGGAATTGTCTGTATTCTTTGGCTTTGGCACATTGTGCTAGTTATGGTAGCGAGCAAATGGTCAGCCTTTTCATTCAAAACATTAAATGCAAAATTGAGCTGTCTTACTGTCTTATTAAGTAGCAGACTCCATGTCTTCTCCAAGATTTTTTTTCCTGTTCCGAAGCCCCTCGTTGTTGACTCTAGGTGTACGTGAGATGAATTTGTGTTGTTGGTATCTTAAGTTGAATCGTGAGTGCTTCCTGTAGCCCCCAATTTTCCTGGCTTTTCTGTCACGCTCCCACACAATTCTGAAGGCGTTCATCCAGAGTTGTTGTGCTGCAAGTCTGTGAATATTCGCCATCATCCTGGTCATGGTTCTCAGAGAGCTATGGTTCAAAGAAGAACTATATCAGCTAATTTTTAGCATCTTTGACATCTAATCATAAACTGTTTGATACCATTGGTTTTGTTGCTCCTGGTTGTTGTTTCAACTTGTAATGACTGTTGTCAGAGTTGTTAAGGTTGCCTAAACTCAGGTGTGAGCGTTTCAGTGTGTTCACCTTAAGTTAACCAATATTCTGACCACATGATCCAGAAAGGACACCCAACACAGTGGGTGATGAAGAAAAGAAGGAAATGAAAACATAATGTTGTTATACAAGTGAAAAACTGGTATATTCCGAAGCCTGTGCTCATCAAACCCATGAATGTAGTCACTCAACACAGGAGGGCTCATCAGTATGAGACCCAGGGATTATCTTACCACTAAATGACCCTTGCAGACATCTATAGAAACTTGATTTATAATGACTTCAGTTTGATGAATTTATGCATGTGGGCTTAACACAAGAATTAATACACACTAAGGCCCTGCAGCATTTAAAGTAATCCACGGTCAGCTATCCTGCAGTTTTAAAGAACAAACCCTATAGTATTTATGCTATTTTCAATGTTTTCCATTGTCCTCACATACTGGGTTTAAAGACAGCAAATCTCTCATTAATTTTACTGTATTCCTGCTCAATTAGCAGTAGCATAATGTACAGTGATTTTTAATGTTCTTATAGATTGTCCATGATCCAGGGGACATCAAGCCGCTCTCTTCCTGATCAGCCTACTGCTAAGTAATGCTGACGGGAATTCACTTTCTCGTGTGACAAAGTAAGAGCAGTCAGAATTGCAGGATTGTCACACTGATTGGAGTTACTGCTCTGGAATTGTACATATACCTAATTTATCAAAAAATAGCACAGATAGATCAACCCTCGTGTTTATTAATAGGCAAACACTAATGAACCAATGTCTCCTCTGATCTCAGGTGTAAGGAGGACATCTGCCATGGCGTCGGCAGCCTTCTGGTCTATGTCAAGAGTCTGAAGGGGCTTGCAGCCATCAGAGATGCTGTGTGGGATCTCTTATTGACTGACTCTATCAGTCATCACTGGAACAATGTGTGCAAACAGCTGCTGGAGTGCCCCCTGGCTGTCTGGGATGACTTCCTCCAGCAGCTCTTCCTTCAGCGCCTGCAGGTGTGTGCTCTCCTAGCTTCACTGATATTAGAGCTACCACCTGTTTGCCAGTCTGTCTATTTACGTGGAAAGGTATTTGTACCTTCAACACTGTATTCAGTCTGTTACCACACAAACAGCCTAGTCTGATTATCTGATTTAAAATCGCACATACTGAAGTGCTCTAATGAATCCCTCCTGCCATTCCCTAAGGCCATCACCAAAGAAGAAACTGAAGCCATCTCATCCAGCTCTGTCTTGCTCCTCAACTTGGCTGTAAGGGACCTGGATTGCGAGACCATCCATACTTCTTCAGGGACCACCCCTGCCTCTAGCTGCACAGCCCAGTATGAGGTAGATGTGTCGTCATTCCTGTGGTCAGAATCCCCAGGGGACCTGCTGAGTGATGCAGGGTGGGTTAGCGTGACTCAGCGGGGGCAGCAGAGGAGTGGCCTTGCCATGAAGACTCAGGCCCTGACACCATGCGTTCAGAACTTCTGCTCTTCATTGGATGCCAAGCTGAAGGCTAGACTTGATGACCTTCAGCACTACCTTCCTTCCCAGGATACAGGTAGGTGTAGTTCCAGCCACTATCTACTAGTCTCCATTCACTAGAGCCATTTCAGACAAACATATTGATGGAAAGTGGATTTTCACTCCAGTCCCAGTCTAACCCAGTCCAGTTGACGTGCAGTACCTGATGTACAGGCAAATCTTTTCTTTGAGCTTACTTTTAGATTCGCTAATCAAAGAGGGATTTTAGTTTAGGAAAGTCCATCTTAAGCGAATGCCCAATGTAGGCCCTGAGTTTTCTTCCATCTAAGTGGATAACCCTAACCCTAACCCTAACCCTAAGGCCCTAAGTGGCGTAAGAAAAGATAATGGAGGGACCAAAATGGACACCGGTCATCTGCAGAGCTGTTGTCAGCTTTGAGGGGTTGTGACAGGACATGCCGAGTCAGTACAATTCTTCTCCGCACACCAAAATGGTCTCTTTTTGTAAAAATTCTGTTTTGTCTGAAAGTTATGATTGAGCTGCTTTTAATGCATTTTCAAAAATGGACAGGATTCATCAGCTGAGGAGCAAGGACAGTAAGTTTTAATATTGCTCTGCCTTTGCCTCACATCATAATTCGTACTTGCCCAATAAGCTGTTTAGACATATACTGTACCTAAGGGAGGGATACAAATGATCTCCACACATTTTCAGTAATTGAATCCCATTAAAATTTTTTGTGTCTTACAAAATTAACAGTGATAAATATTCTTCTTCCACGCTGGGCAGGGTCAGACTCCATCACAGTCTCATCTGGGCCTGTCAAAACCTGTTCAGCATCATCCTTTAACCGTTTCATGGACTCACCAATGGTGGAGGAGGCTTTACGGGAAGGCTCCTTGGCCTGTGTCAACCACATACTGTCCTCCATCCGATCCAAACTGGTCGCAGCTTCATCTTGCACCAGTCTCAACCAGCTTAGTTTGGTCCTTTTCATGGCCAGACTGTGCCAGTCAATGGGTGAACTATGCCCTAACTTGAAGCAGTGCATCTTGGGAAAAAAGAGTGGGTCTGAAGCCAGGATTAAAGGAACCCTTCGTCAGGGAAAGAAGCTTGGTAAAGCAAGGACTGCAATTGAGCTCAGTCCCACTCAGGCCAAGTGGGCAGGTTTGAAGGAGGAGCTTCTCAGCTGCAGTATGGAAGCCTACCGTATCTGGAGCACCGCCGTCTCCAAAGTTAGACACTGTCAAATATATTTATTTATTTGCTGCATGTAATATGAAGAATGTTTACTGTTGATTGTGTGTGCTATAATTTAATTCTGTTTATACAGGATGTCATTTCATCAGCTCAAATCTGCCATTAATTAATTTTTTCACAAAAATTCAACTATGTCTTGTTCTGCAGGCTAGTCTGTATTGAATTCAAATTCAAAAAAGGTTTTTAACTGATGATCAACAACAATCAGTTTCATTTTCAAAATTTCAAATATCTGATCATCTTAAAAAATATAAAAATTTAAAGCTGTATAAATAACATTTTTTTCTCATCCTGGCAACCTCACTAAGTTTTCATCTTCACTTTTCATGATCTTAATTCAGTGAAAGTTGACACTTTTAGTGACGTGCTAATTGATTTGATTGATTTGCTTTTATTTTTGGGCTCATTAATTCATCAGCTGTCATCAGTGTCAAAGCCCCTAAAACCCACTGCAGCTCCAAAAAACTCTTGGGTCTATTGAAGGTACTTTGTGATGTCTAACCAACAGTCCATAAAACAGAAGATACTGACATTGGACAAACTGGAACAGAAAAAAATTAACTACAAGTACAATTGATTGTCAATAGTTACTTATTCATTTTGTTCTATTATTTTAGTTGAATAATCCATTACGTTCTATTCAGGTTGACACTCAGATGAACGGAGTGAATGACACTGTTGCTCTGCTGGATGTTTAAATAGAAAACCTGATATTACACAAAAGAACTGTTTTGATAATCAATGTGTTTCCAGTGTATCCAAGTGCAAAGGTATATGAATGCAGCTTTAATTCACATTGGAAATGTTTCAGTCATGTAGAGTGTTGACTGTGCTGTACCATGACTTATCCAGGTGTTGCTGGATAAGTTTGGCTCAGTGCTGCAAGCAGACTCTGCTGGTGCCATCTTAACAGCAGCAACAAATTGGGAATATCTGGAGATCCAAGAGGAGGCTGAGTCAGGGAGCAGCGTAACATCAAAGATCCGTCTTCCAGTCCAGGTCAGCCACTCAGCACTACACACACTCATATGCTTTCTGATTCCATTCAGGGATTTAATGGGAAACTGTGTATGTTCTGCAGCCATCTTGGTTTGTCCAGTCACTGCTGTTCCAGCTTTGTGTGGAGGTGAACAGGGTGGGGGGTCATGCTCTGCCTCAGCCCACCCTGCAGGAACTGCTGCAAGATTGCCTGGATAAGGCTCTGTTCCACTACAACAGCCTCTCGGAACAGACCAGCAGCAAGGTTTCTGGCAAACACGCATGCATATGCACACACACAATGTCATGTCTTTTAGCAGATGAAACCCTTAAAATCAATTATAAGTTATAGCCTGTCTAACTAGGGCAGCTGGCGGCATAGTGGTTAGCACTGTTGCTCCACAATAAGAAGGTCATGGGTTTGGTTCCCGGCCCTGGGGCCTTAGTGTGCTGAGTTTGTATGTACTCCCTGCGTTTGCATGGTTTTACTCTGGGTACTCAGGTTTCCTCCCACCATCCAAAGACATGTTAACACACAGGTTAATTGGTGACTACATACAAGTGTAGGGCTGGGCGATATGGAACAAAATCATATCACAATATTTCATATCAGTCAATATATCACATTATAAATCAAATAACAATTTCTGCCAAGTTTAAAGGTTCCATTTTACCCATATGTGAGATGTGAAGATACCACAATATTGGTTTAAATATATGTATTTTCTGTCAGAAGTTAAACATAAATGTACTACAGGCCTTGTAGAACTGTATCAAATAAATATAATGATTATATAATAAAAAAAAATCTTAATTCTCACCAGTCAGAAGCTTCAAGTGTAAAATAGGTAATACAAAATATAAAAGTCTGAATTCTGACCAAAGGCTCGACATAATTTGCAATGCTCTGCTTTTTGTCAGATAGCCAAAATATCCCCACACCACCGAATTCCTCTGACCTTTCTTCTCAACAATGTCCTCTTCTTTTGAGCCTTGGGCTGTGTCCGTTGGCGTGTCTTCTTCTGGAATGCTATTGTCGCTAACGCTAACGTCTGCTTACGTTTATGCCAGCTGCATCACCTACTCTCTATGTGTGTGTCAACCTACCCTGACATGGCTGTAACTCTATTCCAGCTGCGTGATTGGCTCGGCAGGGCGCTATTCTCATTATCGTTGGCTGTTTGTGTTGCCTGCCAAACATGGATGGAATGAGTTCAATCGGCCATGTCTTATATTTCTATAGAGAAAAAGTTATTTCGCGATAATTATCGTTTTATTGCCCAGCCCTATGTGAGTGTGAGCACGAGTGGCTGTTCATCTCTGTCTCCATATGCTGGCCCTGTGATGGACCCCTGTGACTCCACCATCACCCAATGTGAGCTGGGATTGGCTCTAGCACCACTCATGACTGGTAAACGGATAAGCGGTAGATGAATGAATGCACCTGCCTAACTGGCATACTCCCTTCACTTTTCAAATTTTCCTGAATCCAGGAAAAATTTTTTCAAGACTAATTCTCATGATTTTTGTGAAGAACAGAGCTTATATTTGGACAAATAGAGGGAATAAAAAGTAGAGAGGGGAATGAGAGGGAGAATAACAGGGCAAAGAAGCAAAAGAAAATAGAATGGCAAGGGGGAACATTCATCATCATCAGCCTTATTCTATGTTTTTTCTGCCCGTTCGTCCTGTAGGATGGTGTGTTCCCTATGACTCAGAACAGAGCCCTGCAACTGCTGTTTGACCTTCGTTACCTCAACACCACACTGGGGAGCAGACAGGAGGAGGGCAAGAACTCCCGCTCCCATCAAGACTCCAGGTATCAAACCCTTTGTCTATATTGTCTGTGAGTCCTGACCTGAGAGATTAGTCTCTGCACTTGGGGACATGAAAACATTAGGCCCACATGCATCACACAGTATGGGTTTCTTTTATGTTCCTCCACTACATTATATGGTGTGTGGGAAAGTATGTATTCATGCCCTTTAAGATTTGATTATATATATTGTCTGTAATCACTGTAAAGATACAATGAAATGCTAATGTAGCAACCCTCCAGATGCCTAATATTTTGTAATAAAAATACAAATGAGTACAAAGTGTACAAGTAGCACTGAATTTACAAATAAGTTTTGGATACACAAATGCGTAGTACTAAGAAATTTACTGAAGCCAAAGGCTAAAAAAAATGCATCTTAAACCACTATAGTCCGAGGGGGGGGTGGCATGACAACAGGCAGGCAGGACGCATGCAGTTATGGTGAGGTGAGAGAAGTTACTTTCCCTGGTAATTAGTTTCCCTAGTAACACAGTTACTTTAACTAATTACTTTTTTAAAGTAATGTGCCCAACACGTTGACTTTTTGTGAAAGTCCTGCTTTCTTCAGACACCACTGGTGGTGAAACCTCTGGGATCTCTTCTTGGCCATGGCTAAGGTGTTGACAGACAGTTCATGTCCTGGCTGTACTTGAAAAGCTTCTCGACCTCTACTCTCTGAGAATTCGTGCAAATTTTGGCCAATGACCAGAAGGTTTAAGTCCAGCCAAAGAAGCCCTTGAAGTCCAGGATCATCTCCTCCATCTTTGATGCATTGAAGATCAGTTTATTGTCTTGGCTCCAGCACTCAAGGTTTTCAACCTCTGCTCTGTACATTGACTCGTTATTGTTAGTTATTATCAGCAAGGTGTTGAAGATGGAGCTGTAATTGATGAACAGCTTTTGCTCATAGTTGTGTTGCTGATATTGTTATTACCCGTCATTGTGTTATAACAAAATTGGCGCTGTGCAGGAAGGCTTTCATTATTAATTATTAAACAACAAAAACCTAGATGAAAAAAAACAAACAAACAAATACTTTTTCTTGATGTCTCAGAGTCAAAGTCACGCTTTATCTTATTTCTTCTAATGTGTTTGCTAATATTATGGAGGACATGAGCTGATCAAATGGTGAAAGTTGACTTGAAGATATTTCTGAATTGTAGATAAGAAAAAAACACTTAGAACATAGTACCACTGCAAACCTCTCGTCAATATGTTCAGTGCCTCATCAGAGACAATAAATCCATCAGGGCCTGCAGTCTTTGAATGTTACAAGACCAGAGAGTAGGACTGGGTGATATGGCTTGAAATTCAAATCAAAGATTTTTTCGCACCAAACCAAATTTACATTTTAATACAAAAAAAAAAAATCCTTCTTTGAAATACACTACAAATGACAAATAATGTATCCATAGGAAGGTTTGCTTATATATATTTTTCTATTTTCCCCTTTGGGATTTGAACAAAATAAAAAATTCACATATACATAGACATAGACATATACAGGAAAGGAATGATTAAACTCTTATTGCAGAAAATGAGATCCTTCAATGTGTGCAGCAAGATATTGGAGATCTTTTATCAGTTAGCTGTGCTCTGTTGGGGTAGCAGCATCAGAGCCAGTGAAACGATCACAGTCAATAAACTAATAAAGAAAGCTGGTTCAGTCATTGGCTGTGGTGGAACACACAGCTGTCCATCATGGATAATCCTGACAACAATCTCCACCCCACACTGGACATACAGCAGAGCACTCGGTCCAGGCGTTGTGGCTTAAAAATAACGTATCCGGTCAGAACCATAATATGTGCATGTTAATTTTGTTGAATATGATGAAAATGTAATGGTTCATATTTACGGTCTTTGTAAAGGACAGAGTTATGTAAAATGTACACAATGTATGTATGACGTGAATGTTCCTTTAGTTAGTGTAGTGAGTCACGTACAGCAAAGCCAATTTGGACGAGAGAGCTGTATGTGCTCTGAGTATAGAGGTCATGTTGGGACATTAGACAATTGCGTTTTTCTGCTTTTCTGGTCTCTTTTGCAGGGGCTCCCCAACCACACTCACACAGTTACCCACATTTGCATGTTCACAGCCAACCTCAATCTGTTCTGCTCTAGCAGGGCAGAAAAAGTTAGGGGCCTTGATTAAGACCTCATTGGGGGTGATGAAAGGTGCAGGTGCTGCTATTTTCATGCTCAGATTTATCCTGATATTAATTGTATTTTTGAAAACTTTAAGACATGTCTGGAGACAAATTTAAATAATGCCTGCTGGGTTACCTTGAAGGTAATTTTATAAAAAGTTTGGTCTAGACCTGTGCTATATGTGCCTTGATGTAACTTTGTTATGATTTGGCGTTATATAAATAAATCTGATTTGATTTGAGGTTTACAAAAGAGTTCTGCTACTCAGCTGAACTGTGAGCAGGCACTGTGGCATGGCAGTATCCTGACGTTATTCTGTGCCCCCCAGATTCCACAAGGTCTGCGATTGGTTGGAGAGCTTCATTGACCCCTTTGACCTGGATGTGTTTACACCGCCACTGAATGCAAACCTCACCCGCCTTTCCCAGAGAACCTCGGTACTGTCAGCCACATAACATCAATGTCTCATGTGAAACCAAAACAAGCACAGTCAAACATGAAGTTTATAGTTCACTTTACAAATACTGTTGTCCAGTTTGAGAGAGATGTAGCAGCAACCATGAGACATGGCTCCTGATGTTAATTGGTTATTGTGATGTTGCAGGTGCTGCTTGGGCTGCTGAGCAGCTCAGAGAAGCAGTTTGCCTTACGGAGCAGCAGCATGAACTCACAGGAGCCGTACAACATCGTGCCACTTGCCAGCAGCCCGATCAGGTCAGAAGGGCTCTGAGACATTACCTAATTAGAGAGCCCATGAAATAAGGTCATGAGTAAAATTAACTGATCTTGGTTTCTCTGACCTACTCAGGATTCCATAGAAAATAATTGAGTGAACTGGAATGGTCGTAGTGGGGGGCTGGCAAACTAACAGATTGATATGGTTGGTCATAGATGACACTTCGGTGTGGGACACATTACTTAGCTTGTATGTGTGTTGCTGACTTGCTGCACAATGTGTACTGACTCCACCTGGTTGTCTGCAGCTACTGCCTTCCTACATCAAGGCTTTCATAAGGGCAATAAACACTATTGATATCCTTGTAATTATTCACCTTATTCATCCACATGAATAGATGTATTGATAAATTAAGTTTATTTATCAGGATCCCCATTAGCTATCACTCCATTGAAGGAATAATGGCTATACTTCCTGGGGTCCCCAGACAAGACATACACTCAAGTTTCAATATGGAATGACATTAAGATAGTTGCATACAAAGTGAAAGCAAAATCTGATAAGGCAGTCAGATAAGACAAAAAATAACATAAAACGTAATGCCTTTAAAAGTTTTTAACTAAACTTCAAAATTATGAACACAAGCAACACAAAGAATTTCTTTCTATTTCAGCCTATAACAGCCTAAAATAGTTGGGGATTGTGGAAAATTATTCATTAATTATTATTATAATATGGCCAGCATGTCTTTTTGACTGTTGAAATGTTTCACATCTGCAGTTCCATCATTACTGGAAATTGGAAACTTGAGTTGACCTGATCCACACTGTGACTCTTTTGCAGGTTTGGATTGCTGCCTCTCAGCATGTCCAACATTAGGAAGTCCAAATCTGAATCCAGGAGCTCTGAAGCACCATGCCATCGGGTGAGTCTCACAGCTGAAATCTGGTCATTAAGTCAGTTTGACTTTGTCTGACTTGTTTTTATGAATTCATTTACTGACAGCCAAAGTGTGTCATTTTTTGTTTGTTTGTTTTTTGTTTTGTTTTTTTCTTCCCTTGTCCGGTTTGTTTCATCCTCTGCCTTTTCAGTTCTGAATTCAACAAACCCAGGCAAGTTTATCAGGGTGGGTTTATGGATCTTTTTGTGTGTTTTGGGGTTTATTTGTTTGTTTGCCTTTGCTATACTTGCTGTGTGAGAGCATTAAGAACTCAAAAAAATTGCGGAGGTTGAATTCATCTCCCTCACTCTGATCCAATCACTCCAATCACTTAAATCAGACTAGAAACTCTTTCTGGGCGGCACTGATGCTGAAACATTTCCTCCTGTGTGAGCGGACTAAGATTGTCCGCAACACTAGCACAATGTTTTTGTGCAGCTCGATTTGTCAAAAATGTTAGCTTTTTCCTCATTTAAGACAATTTACAACGTGGTCTTGCTTGCTGTTTTTGCAACACTCACCTAATAACATCTATAACACTTTGCTTTACGGATATTATAAGATAAATCTTATCACTAGGCTATCCAGTCTGTCTGAGACAGTGTGATGCGTGTCACTGTGCTCTGTGCTCTCATCACTTACCAGTTAACAAGACCAAAAGGACAATTCAAGAAAACCTTAGCAGATCTCATTCTTCATCTTGTCTTCATCAGGCTCCTGCGTCCATCACAGCAGACAGTGAAGATACCTTCCGGCCTGGCAGCTTGTTCAGACAGCTTGCTGATCAGGACGAAGATGCAGCAACGCCATCTTTATTCAAACTCAGCTGGCTCTCTGGCATGTCGAAATAACCATTAAATGCTCAAGATTTTTTATTTTTTTTTGCATTAACTTAATGCCAGACTAGAATTTGCCTGAACTCATTCATGCAGCTGAGCTAAAGCTAAGGACATACAGTTGACTCTTGTGTGTTTCAGGACTGCCAATTAGCAAGCACAGATAAATGTATGGAGTACACTCAAAGCTTGCCATGTTAGTTCCTTATGTCCATGTCGACAACTACTAGCATAGAAAGAGGCATACTTGCCTGTGTGCACTGTCCGTTTTGGAAATTACTCTCATTGACATCATGCATTGATGTTGTACTTCTTGATTATTACTGATATATTTTGATAATTTGCAGCAGTGCACAGACAATTTCAAAAAAATCTCTCAGCAGTATATACAGCCACATTTTTATACACTTGCAAATGCCAGAGTATCTCCGACCTAAACATTAAACATGAGACAGCAATTTGAGTGTTGCTCACATGTATGACATAATATGAATGGCTAACTATTACAGTCAGCCACAAAAATCTATTTCATTGGTTGGTGAAAAGACATTCAAGAATAGGCTTGACTTTAATAAGCCATCTATTTTAATAATTAAAATCATCATTATTATTTGTGTTTATCATCATCCTTATTTTCAAAAAAACATATGAAACTAATTTATAAATAAGATATTCAATAAAATGTTGATTTAGATACTGTATTACAGTCTAAAGTAAAGTAAGTAAAAAATAAGAAGCATTTCAGTCAGTTTTTTCACATTTTAACATTTTCTACAATGAAGCAACACTGAAGAATAACCGCTACTTGTGTTGATACTTTATGTGTCGCATGATATCAAGTGCCACAGTATTGCTTTTTACTTCTTCCTGTCGATTTTGCTCATCATGGCCTTGACATCGACTGGAGCAGAGGCAGCAGCAGCCTTTGCTTTCTCCTCCTCCTCCTGCTGCCAGAGGATGATTGGATGAATGCCCACACCGCGGTTCAGAGAATTTTGCTCCAGCTGGTTTGGACTATAGTAAAAAAGGAAACATGATAAACCCGAGATGATAGCACATACCAAAGCCAGATGCTGTTAATTTAGGATCTGTTAGTCCAGGTTTAAAGAAATGTGGTTATCAGTGAAACATGTGTCTCACAGTACAGTAAAGGTTAATTTCATTCATTTCTGTAGGTGATTTTATTTGGATATCTATCAAGATAAACAACAAGCCTATCAGTTTGCTTATATTGTGATGACAGTTAATAGACATTGGAGAGAAACTAGATTGGAATTAAACAACCTGAAGTTATGAGGCTCAGGGTTCCGCGCCTTTTTCTGGATGTCTTTGTACACAGGTGACTTGAGGTAACGGAAGAAAGTATCCTGTACCAATTGAAGCACAGGAAATTGTGTGTGACCTCTGGATTACTCAGACCATGTTTATAGTAATTATTCATTTGAAATCGAGATCAAATCAGTCTTTGATCCCTTTTTGTTCAATACACACCTTCTTCATTAGCAGGAAGACATGTGTCTGAGCTGCTTCCAGCACATAGCGATGAGGATGCTCTAAGCCTTTCACTGTCAGTCCCATTGTCCTCCCATCAATGTTAATCCAGCGGGGGGCCCCAGGGGCCAGGAAGGTCCTGAACACACAGACACTCCAGATCAATAGAACTGCAACAACCATATTCTATATTAGACTTTTTGTTACAAACCAAGTTCATGTTGTGGTGGTTACGTAGTAGGCAAAAGCAAAAAAAATAAATAAAATAAATAATAATAATAATAAATAAAATCAAGATTACATAAATCATAATCAAACAGAAAAGTCAAGATGATTGTTCAAGGGGATGTGTTCCTAATGTCAACAAGAAAAAGAAAAACAATTTTATACAAGGCCTGCTGATGATGGTCAATGGACAGAGAGATAGCGATAGTTTGAAGTTTATTTGTCTTACTTGAAGATGGTCTCAGCTTTTGTTGACATGGATGAAGCAGTGCCCCATTTCAGTTCTTCAGCAGCTTCCCAAAAGGCCAGGTTCTCCCCTGACACACACACATGCATGCACACACAGACACCTACCTTAGGGGTGATATGCAAAGGTTAGCTTGCCCTCTAAAAATAGTGACCATCACTATGCAATTTGATGTTACCATACAGCTCAAACTGCTTTATGTAAACTGTCCGAGTACAGCTGCACAGAGCTATGAGGAAGCCCAGTAAAGCCCTCCCTATTTAGTTAACTTTGCAGTGCGCACTGCGTAAAGTGATAAAGGTTCAGAAAAAGTAAGAGATGCTGGTAAATGGTCAAGAGTCCCCAGAGAAATTTAGAGAACCTCTTTGGTATCTCACCACTGAACTCCTTCTTGAGGAAGATCTTGAAGTCATCTCGGCCACGCAGGTCACTCAGCAGCTCAAACAAGCTGAAGGACCAGCGCTCGACTCGCATCTTAGTGGGGACATCAACTCTGAACGTATACAGGCACAAACAGGCCCCTTATTTATGATGGCAGCGTAAAAGAGGGTCCATAGAAAAAATTACAATAAACAACCTATTTGATTCCGAGTAATCCAAATAACTAGTTAACATATAATTACATAATAATGATGCTTAATTTCATTGTAACATCCATGATAATAAATCTAATAGTTTAGTATTTAAATGTATCAAAATGAATGCCTTTCACCTCAAAATTGCTTCCTCCCACACTTCAAAAACATGAATGATAGTGGTATAGATAAAGGATGTTTGAAAGAAGATGCTAAAAATCTCCTGGTTGTGTTTTTTTCTGTAATTGTACCCATGTATCCCCATGGCTGTGACCAATTCTTGGTGATAAGCCATCTTCACCTTCTCATGTTTAGAGTCCAGTATGAGTCATTGTCGGTTTGCCAAGGGTTGCTGGGTAGACATGGAGCAAGGAACGCATCATGATTTTTGTAGGTGGTGATGTACTTGACCAATCTGCAAAGACACAATAATAGGACCAATGGAGGCCACAGAGCCTCAATGTCAGGGTTCCTCAAACCAGCATACTGGACAACAGTGTGCACAAAATGCTGAGTCAGATTTATGAGCAAAACAGGAAATTCATTTTAACTGCTATAGTAAAAGTTGAAGTACTTACGCTCCAAGAGACACACTGGATTTGACCTTTGACCTCATGATAGCTTGTTGATAGAAGATGTTCTAGCAGAAAAGAAGAACGCAAAATGTTGATAATGGTAAAATTCCAATTGTCATTTTGCTAATGAAATTCAATCTATTCCCTTGTTGACTTTCTGATAGATGTACTCTCACAGACATACACTGACATACAACCCGAGATACTGTCACACACACTAAGATATAAACGTGCTCAGTTACACTCACATACTGATACATCTGTTTAGACTGAACACTCGCATTTGGCATTCTGAACCTGAACGTGGTCCTGCATGGGGCCCGGTAGGGGACTCCATAGTCCTACTGGTAGACTTCAATGCACACATGGGCAATGATGGAGAAACCTGGACAGGTGTGATTGGGTGGAACGGCCTCCCCAGTCTGAACCCGAGTCGTGTCTTGTTGTTGGACTTCTGTACTAGTCATGGATTCCCCATAGCAAACACCATGTTTGAGCATAAGGAAGTTCATAAGTGTACGTGGTACCAGAGCACCCTCGGCCTATGCATCCGAGCTGTGTACAGCAAGGGTGCGATGTTACTGACCTCAAATGAGGAGATAGTTCAGCAGTGGAACTTTGAGAAGCTCCTGAATCCAATGTACCCACCCTCTGAAACAGAGACAGAGCTGAAGGATGAAGGGGGGCCATCTGCAATTTCCCGAAGGGAAGTCACTGAGGTAGTCAAACAATTCCACAGTGGCAAAGCCCCAGGGATTGACGAAATCCGTCCTGAAATGTTGAAGGCTCTGGGTGTTGAGGGGCTGTCATGGATGACATGGATGACATGCCTCTTCCACATTACGTGGGGGTCGGGAGCTGTGCTGAAGGATAAAGGCTGAGTGGCAGACTGGGGTGGTGGTCCCAATTTTTTAAAAAAGGGGTGCCAACTATAGAGGCATCACACTACTCAGCCTCCTTGGGAAAGTTTATTCCAAGGTGCTGGAAAGGAGGGTCAGTCTGATTGTTGAACCTCTGATTGAAGAGGAACAATGCGGGTTCTGTACCGGTCGTGGAAGCTATTCACCCTTTCGAGGATCCTGGAGGGAGCCCTGGAGTATGCCCATCTGGTCTACATGTGCTTTGTGGACCTGGAGAAGCCATACGACCGGGTCCCCTGGGAGCTTCTTTGGGGGGTGCTGCAGGAGTATGGGGTGATGGTGTCATTTTTAAGGGCCATCCATTCTCTGTATGCCCAAAGCGAGAGCTGTGTGCGGGTATTCAGCAGTAAGTTGGACTTGTTCCAAGTAAGAGTTGGTTTCTGCCAGAGCTGTGCCATGTCACCGATCCTGTTTGTGATTTTCATGGACAGGATTTCTAGGTGCAGTTGAGGAGGAGAGGGGTTGCAGGTAGGGGGGCTCAGCATTGCATCACTGCTTTTTGCAGACAATGTGGTGCTGTTGGTACCATCAGTCTGTGACCTTCAGCTCTCACTGTACAGGTTCGCAGTGTTAAACAGCTGGGATGAGGACCAGCACCTCCAAATCAGAGGCCATGGTTCTCAGCAGGAAACCGATGTACTGTCTACTCCAGGTTGGGAATGAGTCTTTGCCCCAAGTGAAGGAGTTCAAGTACCTCGGGGTCTTGTTCACGAGTGGGTTGCAGTCGCTGTAACAAAAAGAGAGCTGAGCCAGAAAGCAAAGCTCTTGATCGTCAGGTCAATCTTCATTCCTACCCCCAACTATGGTCATGATCTGGGGGAACATGAACTGGATCATGACCGAAACAATGAGATCACAGGTACAAGCGACCAAAATGAGCTTCCTCAGAACGGTGGCTGGCTTCTCTCTTAGAGATAGGGTGAAGAGCTCAGTCTTCCGAGAAGGGGTTCAGAGTAGAGCCACTGCTCCTTTGCATTGCGAGGAGCCAGTTGAGGTGGTTCTGGCATCTAGTTAGGATGCCCTTCTGGACGCCTCCCTTGGGAGGTTTTCCAGGCATGTCCAGCTGGGAGGAGGCCCCAGGGTAGACCGAGGAACAGGTGGAGAAATTATATCTCCACTCTGGCCTGGGAACGCCTCGGGATCCCCCAGTCAGAGCTATTCAATGTGGCCGGGAAATGGAAAGTCTGGGGCTCCCTGCTGAAGTTGCTGCACCCGCGACCCGACCTCAGATAAGCAGCCAAAGATGGATGGATGGGATGGATGGATGTACTGAGACACACTGACAGCTTTACAGATGGTGGTAAATATTTACCATAGTTCATAATAAAAAAAAAAAATTAGATATTAGAATGTGGTTGCTAACAAAATATTCAGACTTACCCTCCGCCTATATTCGTCAAAGCTGATTTTCTGCATGATGAAAAAAATCAGTATGACAGAGAAAATCATTCTGGTTTTTATTCCTACCTACAAGACGCTGCTGCAAACAGGAACACACAACTAAACACAACCTCAACAGTTTCTCCAGGGTTAAGGTTACTTTGCAAAATATTGAGGTCTATTTTGCAGTTCTACAATATATAAAGATAGACTTACTAAGGTCATGTGCCATAGTGACAGTGAAAATTAACTTGGCTTGCTGACATTGATGCTTTCTATGGGCTCAAATTAGGGTCCAACAGATTTTCAGTTTGTAAAGAACAGTAGAGGTAAAATAAAGAGAGGATACACAAAGTGAAAATGAAATAATAGTGTCATATTAACTAGAAAAAATAATCCAAAACTTGACTGAACTTACAAGTATAAATTTTGTCCCTGTGTTCACACCTTCAGTATGATTGGACAATCACAAAGCAGAGTGGGATATAACAGGTTCAGTTGATTTGTCAAAGCTCAGGTAGGCAGGTAGGCAGACACACATAGTTCATCAAAAGTTTACCAATATTTTCTACACAATCAAATAAGCTGCAGTCAAAAAAATATTTAAGAAAACTTAATTTAACTTAATATAGAAAAATATGGTCAATTCCTGACCAGTTCAAACAATCCAATCCCACTCCCTGGAGAGACTGACTGAAGCTTACATGGAACATCAATCTATATGAGTGTAGTTTACACTGAGGAAAAGGCCATATATACTTTTTTTCTTTTTGCTTGTTTTATTACGTTACTGTGTTTTCATCAAGGTAAGGATATCTGTTTGAAAGGAGACAAAGACAGACAAAGACAAAGACTTCATAGGCTGCCTTAATATTCCTATTCATTTATCATCTTCAATAGGTTCTCTTGTTCTCTTATTAGGTTGAGTTCATACTAAGAAAAAAATCAAGACACCATCATTTTGTACCACTGAATTTATAGTTTTAAGATGAAATATTTGTGTGAATATGTGGTTGTGGTGCTTCATTTCAATTAATCAACTAACTGTTTCAGCCCAATTCTCAATGACTCTAATAGTGTTATCTATTGGATTATACAGTATACAATTATAAGTATTCTGTTAATTGACCATACATTCAGTGTGTGCATGCGTACTGACCTGTTACCTCATCTTTGTTTGGATCAATAAGTCGCTCTGGACCACAGTCCAAAGCACTGTGAGTTTGTCGCTGGACACACACAGATAAGGTTCAATATAATGATGACATTATGATGAGATCTTTTTTAAAACAGTAGGAAGAGTCACACACACAAATACTGACCGGAGGCCTGTTCACTATCCAATAAGCTCTCTCCTGGCAGTCAAACACCACACGGTCCGCCTTCTTTCTTTCCTTACCAGCCCTGACACACAGGCACACACATACACATGGTATTAAAAGGAAGGAATGTAAAGACTATGTCCTCACAAATCAGATAGTTTCAATGTTTGAACATTTTTATCATAATTTTTAAATAGTATTTCTACAATAACACATACATGAAATAACGTGTGCTATGTGCTATGAAATTACTTTCTCCCTCAATAAAAAATGAAGAATGAAGAAACTATGAATAGATAAATATTCATGCCCAAAGGTTAATGTTAAAATTTTCTGTGTCCTCTTTCACCAGCAGTCTACTCTCAGTTTTTAAGTCTCCATACCATACTGGTCAGTGATGGTGTATGTGTATCGGTGTAGGTGGTTAATTTCATGAGAGCGCAGCTCAGCTCTTGAAGCAGATGAACAGATAGCCAGAGTAATGCAAAACTGTAGGGTTTCCCTTACTTGTACTGTTCAGTGGCTTGCATCACAATGAAGTCCCACTTGTGGTTCAGCCATTCATGGAGATGGTTGTAATGCACCTGTTAAAACACAAACAGTCAGCTCAGAGCAAATTAAAACTATTAACCTTTGCTTGAATGAAAGTGTATGCTCTTGTTGTTGTTTAAGTCATGATGAAGTACTGTGGTAAATGTGGAAATATTTTAAACTGAAGAGGCCACTGAAAGACCCACTTAAAGAAACACTTTCACCACTTTTTCACATAGGGCTTAGTTTGGTCATCACTGAGTGTAAGACTGTGTATGAGGACTTTGAGTGAATCCTTTCGTTCTGGGAGAGCTTTATGTCTAAGGAAAAGCGCAGATTTTAATGTTTAAGATATAAATCTCATGAACTGAAAACCACATTATAATACCAAGTTCCCAAACTATATCTAAACATGAGTTTGATTGTTATTTGTTTTCTCCCTATATAAACATGTAAATGCCAGGTAATGATCCCTTGATTCTCCACAAATCCACAAAAAAATTACTATCATGTTGATTCAATTCAAACAATTTACAAACAGGGGTTGTCCAAACAAGGGCTGTGAGAGGAACTGAATCCTCAAAAGGCATCTGTTCTACAAACAGCCATTTGGGAACATCACATAAATATTAACCTTCAGCATTGCATAAATTGTCATATCCAACAAACAACACTTTCTATACTTTTACCTGTTCATAAGGCTCTAACATGCCTTTCTTGCGAATGTTCCTCTTTGCCAGGTAAATGGCTGAAAACAACAAAACACACAGGGTACTGGTTACTGGTTGGTGGAAAGTGACCAATCAGTTTTACACAAGTATTGCATTGAAGTAAGATCTATTTTAGAGGAAAGTATTGCTGTTTATAGTCTAGTTCATTCATTTAAAAGTTTAAATTACTAGTTACTTACTAGTTACTACTATCAAATTATCTGTTGTTTTTATTTGTGGGTTATTTTTCGTTTTTAATTTTGAAATCTATCTTCTTTGGCATGGCGGTGGTGGTCCTACTCTGCCGAATTATGTGTAATATTTGCTATAACTAATTTCTTACTGATTTATTGTTACATTTATTATAAGATTAACTTATTTTTTAGTTCGTTTAAATCTCAGTTTCATAGTGTACTTAAAAAGAAAGAGGAAATGGTCAGTGAAAAAGAAAGTGGCCAGAAAAGAGTGTTCAAGTAGTAGTAGCAGAAGAATTGAGCATTAAATTAAGCCAATATACTGTACCCCTATATCTGTGAGCCAATAGTCTGCAAGCTTGACTGTATGCTGCTGAAGATTCTCTACTGTACTCACCATAATCTGAATCCTCTGGAACCCATTTCTGTGCAGGCCAAAAGTATGGTGTCTGAAAAAGTTGAAATATTGAAATGGAATTAATGTTCCTTCAGCAGCCTTTTCATTGCCGTACAATACAGCAGTTATTCTGGGTAACAGAGGCATTCGATGGTCATGACCTTATTACTAAATGCGATATGCAGTTGGAAAATAATTTGACTATGAAATACAATTTAGAATAAAATGGAAATGAACTCACAATTAGTTGCATTTTAATCTGTTTCGAAAGGTTATAAAAATGATTGGTTAATTTCTGTGCTATACAATTTATTCATGCAATTGTCATAATTATTGTCAACCTATATAATATTGAATACTTTGATGTGCCATAGCTATCCAGACAGTTCAAAATTACATTGTTATAGTACATGAAACCACATACACACAACACTTTCATGAATGGCTCAAGGCCCAGATAAACGGATAAAGCGGTTGAAGATGAATGAATGAATGAATACTAAATTCAAATCATGTGTAAACACCCAATAGTGTAGGAACTAATGCAGGATCCAGCGATTATTCTGTTGCGTCCTTCAACACATCTGTGTTAGTGTCTAGCCGTTTGAGGACAAAGTATCACATAGATTCCAGCTGTTGGTAACAAGGGGGGTTTTACCTGGAAGCGGTAAAGGCTGGTGTCATTGCTCATAACCAGCTTCTTGTGGTTCTGCAGGGGGTAGATGTAGCCATAGGCCACTAGCATGGTGCCAAACACATGAGCCTCTGGAAAAATATATGCAGGAGATAGCAGCCAAGGAAATGAATAAAATTAATCTGTGAAGATGTCATGATGCCATTGTTTTGTACAGTGTACAGATTTTACCCTCTAGTGGAGTTTTCATCTTGTTGGCAATCCATGTAATTATTTCCTGACCTGCATGGAAACACAGAAAATCTATTTACTTAATTACTAGATAGACAAACCCTTTGATGTACAGGTGTCCTGTTCAGAGTGTACCCCGCCCTTGCCCAATTTAAACTGGGATTGGCTCCAGCACCCCCTGCGACCCGGAAACAAAACAAAACAAAGTAGAAGTTGAATGAATGAATAGACAGACATATACATAGTCTGACCCCAGTCTTACTGGATGTGCCAGCTAACATCAAGCCATTAGCCATAACATTTGGGCATGAGCCAATCCCAGCTGACACCAGGCATGTTTGGTGTCCACCTGGGACCGTTCTCAAGGTTACAGAGCTGGCATACAGAGACATACAGCCGATCACTCACATTCATACTTTAGATTAAGGACAAATTAATTGGACTGGAAGTAAGTGAGGGGTTAGGGTTAGTTACAAAGGGGACATGCCAGCTCCAGTTGAACCCAGTACCATCCATCCATGCATTTTCTACTGCTTTTCCATTTCCTGGTTGCGGAGGGGTGCTGGAGCCAATCCCAGCTCACTCTGGGCGAGGTGCGGTACACCCTGAACAGGTTGCCAGTCCTTCGTAGGGCCAACACAGAGACAGACAGAGACACACAGCCACTCATCCTCATATTCAGACCTATTAATTGATTTAGAGCCGCTGTTGTGGGACTTTTTTTTGGGCAGATGGTGTGCTGCACGTTATATTGCATGTTCAATTACTATACTGTATCTTCGCACTGGAAAAATACACTGGTAGATTCAAAGAGGCTGCAACCCACAGCTGAAGCAGAGGTCTGCTGATGATTTGGTAAGCACAGATAATTGGGGAGTACCACTGCTGATGATGACTGGGGGAGTACCAATAACTGATAAGCACCAAGGACAACAAAAACAGGTGCAAAAGTTGCACAGTCATGGAAAGTTACAAATTTGGGTGGCAAACAAGCTCAAACTGGTATTTTAAAAGAATGGTTTGTGGCCTCGGGTGAAGACAGGAGGACTCGAAGGTATATATGAAGGTGTTGTTGTATTTTGAATAAGATTATACAGACTCTGAGACCTTCTTATCCTGAATTTTTCAAAAACATTGGTTGCTGATTTTTGAGTCAAGAAGTTCATGTTGGGCACTGCTGTCTGACCTTCCTGGCCTTTAGTCAGGCAGTGTTCTGCCCCAACATCACCAGTTAACCTACTGTAGACATGTATGTCTTTGAACGGTGGGAGGAAACCCACGCAGACATGGGAAGAACATGCACACTCTGCACAGAAAGGCACCACAACCTTTTTATTGTGGTGCGACAGAGCTAACCACTATGCAACTCTGCTGCCTGAACCCGGTACCAGAATATTATAATTGTTAGACAGTGTTACTAAACCATGACTAAACCTGGGCATATAATAAATTATACTCTCATCAGTCCTGAGAGACCTAAAAGACACTATATTATCATAATTCACTCAAAATAGCCTCGACTTCCTGCTATTCCTTAATGTTTTTGTCTTTACAACGCTTGCAACATTTATACGGTTTCACTTGTAATCCAAGGGGCTTCTTCTGAACTGCTGCCTCCTGTGTGTTTTATTTCAGAAACATCCTAAGGAACTATGACATGGACAACCGAGAGCCTCCACAAACTGGTGGATCAATAAAACTATCATACACAAATACATGTGTTTTTCTACAATAAAATAACAGTCTCAAAATCATAGTCAAATTACATTTTATAAAATCTTTCAAATTATTTTTTTAGTTGTTTAATTTTACATTCATACACCCAGTTCTCATTTAAACTAATCATGCTATGTCATACTGACATCACATCCTGAGATAATGGTAGTGATGATGATAGAAGATAGAAAGCCACAGCAACTCAACAAAAGTGTAACTAAAGGGAACAGTCATTCAGGATAAATTGTGCTCCTATAACTAACAGCCAGAGGTGCATCACAAACTACCTCAACTATTGTCATGGTGGTCCATGTATCCATGCTGAGCTTTCCCTCTGAGGTTTTAGACCAGATTAAAAGAGACTTTGACTAACCCATAGCACAGTCCAGTTTTCATCCAATTATGGTTGCTTTATTTAGCCTGGTTTAGCAGCTTGGACAGTCAAAGCCACCTGCCAATGTCTGTTTTAAGTATACAGTGACAGAGTTTGTCTTTGCCATGAAAAAAGTATTATGTTTGCCTGATTGGCATACAAGTCCATAATTAACTGATACTCAGTAACTCAAGACTTTGCTAGTAATCAGACAATCAAATCAGAACTATGGAGAAAATTCAGGAACTGGATAGCTTTTCTTGCTCCTTTTTATAATAAGTACTGCATAGATCCAAATCAGTTATGCAACATTTTGTATCACTGAAAAATAAATTAAAATGATGAATATATGTGGAAATAGAAGAAAACACATCAAAATCTTAACGCAAACTGTGCTATTATGTAAGTCCAATACACTGTGGAGGACAAATGTAAGGGTCAAATCAAATCAAATCAAATCAGATTTATTTGTATAGCGCCAAATCATAACAAAGTTACATCAAGGCACTTTACATATAGAGCAGGTCTAGACCAAACTCTTTATAAAATTATTTAAAGAGACCCAACAGATCCCCCGACTAGCAAGCACTTGGCAACAGTGGCAAGGAAAAACTTCCTTTAAGAGGCAGAAACCTCGAGCAGAACCAGGCTCAGGGGGGGCGGCCATCGGCCTCGAGAGAGAGAGAGAGAGAGAGTGAGACAGGCATTGGAGGGGGGGGGGGGGGGGGGGGGGGGGGGGGGGGGGGGTGTAGGCAGGAACATGTTGCTGCATGAAGTTCATGGAGTTGAGCTGTAATACAGAATTCATGAAATATGGGACCAGCAGGTGTTGCAGGAACATGGGATGGCAATGAGTCACCACCTGCAGGATGAGGACAGGGAGAGAGAGGAGAGGAACTGGGAGAGACAGAGACTTTGGCAAAACATGGTTAGTAAATGCAGTATAAATGCTTAGAACTGGGTGAAACTGTGTTTTTTTTAAGAAGGATGGTTCTTATCAACACATGCAAGGGGGGACGAAAGGAGAGCGAGCGAGACGGAGGGAGAGAGAAAGAGGGAGAGGGGGAGAGAGGGTGACAGGGAGAGACAGAGAGAGAGAGAGAGGGAGAGAGAGAGAGAGAGAGAGAGAGACAGAAGCTCAGTCCTTCCCCCAGCAGCATAGCTAAAGAGTAGAGGACTTTAACTTTTTAACTATAAGCTCTGTCATACAGGAAAGTTTTAAGCCTGGTCTTGAAAATTATTAAAGAGTCCTCCCCCCAGACCGATACTGGAAGTTGGTTCCATAGAAGAGGAGCCTGATAACTGAACGATCTGCCTTCAGATTTACTCTTGGAGACTCTAGGAACCACAAGTAAACCTCCATCTAGAGAGCGGAGTGGCCTGCTAGGACAGTAAGGAACTATGAGCTCTCTGAGATATGATGGAGCTTGGCCATTAAGAGCTTTATATGTTAAAAGAAGGATTTTGAATTCTACTCTAAATTTTACTGGCAGCCAATGAAGAGCAGCTAACACAGGAGAGATATGATCTCTTTTCCTCGTTCCTGTTAATATTCGTGCAGCAGCGTTCTGAATTAATTGAAGGCCTTTTAGAGATTTGTTTGGACATCCAGATAGTAATGAGTTACAGTAGTCCAGCCTAGAAGTTACAAATGCATGGACTAGTTTTTCTGCATCATCCTGAGAAAGGATGTTTCTGATTTTACTAATGTTTCTCAGGTGGAAGAAAGCTGCCCGACTAACTTGTTTTATGTGAGGGACAAAGGACATGTCCTGGTCAAAAATTACTCCAAGGTTTCTTACAGTGGAGCTGGAAGCCAAAGTAATGCCGTCCAGACTGATGAGATGATTAGATAGTATTTTTCTGAGATGCTAAGGACCGAGTACAATAACTTGTTGTGTGTAACTGATTTGTCAGAGTTGAGAAGTAAAAAATTTCCAGTCATCCAGACTTTTATGTCTTCAAGACATTCCTGCAGTCTGACTATCTGAGTGACTTCATTTGGCTTCATTGATAGGTACAGCTGAGTATCGTCTGCATAGCAGTGGAAGTTGATGCTGTGTTTCCTGATAATGTTGCCTGGAGGAAGCAGATAAAGCGTAAAGAGGATTGGTCCAAGTGCCGAACCCTGCGGGACTCCATGACTTACTACAGTACATGAGGAGGAGCTGTTGTTAACATGAACAAACTGATGTCTATCTGATAAGTAGGATTTGAACCACTTTAGTGCAGTTCCTTTAATTCCAATTTCATGTTCCAGTCTCTGTAGTAAAATATTATGATCTATGGTGTCGAATGCAGCACTAAGATCTAGAAGGAGAAGTATGGAGGCTGATCCATTGTCTGAGGCCATTGAATGTCATTGGAGACTTTAACCAGCGCTGTTTCTGTGCTATGATGGGCTCTAAATCCTGACTGAAACTCTTCAAACAAACTGTTCCCATCCAGATGCTCATGTAGTTGTTTTGCTACAGCTTTCTCAATGATTTTAGAAATAAATGGAAGGTTCGATATGGGTCTATAGTTTGCCAAAACATCTGGATCAAGATTAGGCTTTTTAAGCTGGGGTTTGATGACCGCAGTCTTAAGTGCCTGAGTTACATAACCCAGAAATAAAGTCAGATTAATCAAATCTAGAATGAACGGCTCAATTAAATAAAAGATCTCTTTAAAGAGGCTAGTTGGTACTGGGTCTAATAGACAGGTTGAGGGTCTGGATGATGAAACTATAGAAGCTAGCTCTGAGAGATTCAGAGGTGAGAATGATTCCAGATATTAAAGAGGCATTGCAGCTGATTCAGGAGTTGCTGTATTCAGTAGGAGATTTTTATCTAACGTAGGCAAGAGCTGATAAATTCTTTCTCTGATCGTGAGAATTTTATCTGTAAAAAAGTTAATAAAATCATCACTGCTTCGAGCTAAGGGGATCACTGGTTCAACTGAGCTATGGCTCTCTGTCAGCCTGGCTACAGTGCTGAAGAGAAACCTGGGGTTGTTCTTGTTTTCTTCTATGAGTGCTGAGTAATATGAACTTCTAGCACTGCTGAGAGCTTTTTTATATGTTTTTAGGCTATCTTTCCAGGCTCTGTGAGACTCTTCTGACTTACTGGAATGCCAGTTTCTTTCTAATTTCCTTGATGTCTGCTTTAAGGCATGGATTTGGTAATTATACCAGGGAGCCAGCCTCCTCAGATTGAATACTTTCTTTTTGAGAGGGGCGGCATTGTCGAGATTTGAACGCAGTGTGGCCATAGTGCTAGTCACAAGGTCATCAACCTGCGTATTGGAGAAATCCTCATTTGAATTTAGATATGGCATTGTTGTGAATGATGACCGATGATGACTCTTTAAATTTAGCCACAGCTGCTTCAAATAAACATCTTCTATAGCTGAATTTATTCCTCAATGCTGTGGAGCCCATTAAAGTAAACTCAAATGTAATTAAGGGTGTGCCACTGAATGTTATATCATATAATGATAAATGTATATACAGTTGAACTCAGCCTTATAAGTGTAAACTCTCTGTTTTAACCATCTTTGTTAGGTTACAACCACTAACCTACCTAAACCACTGATGCAAAGAGTTTGAAGTTCAGTGTTTCCATGGTCATGAATAGCACAGTTCCTTTTTCTTCCATTGGTCCTGAGGACATCATGGGAGGTTTTGTGTGTGGAGCTACTTGATGTATGGAGCATTGGGGCCATAATTATGAGCCATTTAGTCTTAACCAAACTAACCTGTTTCCACACCCTTGTCACAGAGGTATTTTGGCGTGTCATGATTCCACCAAGTTTTGTCTCTTGTCTCTGATATTCATGGACAGGATCTTAATTTGC
This sequence comes from Echeneis naucrates, assembly GCF_900963305.1. Lineage (NCBI taxonomy): Eukaryota > Metazoa > Chordata > Actinopteri > Carangiformes > Echeneidae > Echeneis > Echeneis naucrates. The sequence continues at coordinate 19,994,043 of NC_042518.1, read as the reverse complement.
AGACAAGGTAAGGGATGTATCTGGTTTGAGAACCTCAAAATCTCCAAGTCTTAGGCCATAGTTCTCAACCAGAAAATGGTATAGCAAGTAAAACAAGATCTTGTTCCCAATTGAGAGAACAGGACTTGCAAGCCAATTATGTGCACATCTGCAGAGGAATGGCTTGTTTGAACAGTTTAAGTCAGGTTTTAGAGTGCATCATAGCACATAAATAGCACTGGTAAAAGTTAACAACCACATACGAATGGCTTCAGATATCAGATTGGCCTCCATACTTGCCCTGTTAGATCTCAGTGCTGCTTTTGACACCATTGACCATAATATTCTATTAAGGCTAAAACATGATGTTGGGATCTAAGGAGCTGCACTAAGCTGGTTCAGATCATACTTATCAGACTGATATCACTTTGTTCATGTTCACAATGACTCTTCATGACGCACTTCAATTAATCATGGAGTTCCACAGGGTTCTGTCTTTGGATCAGTTCTTTTCACCCTATTTATGCTTCCCTTCGGCAAAATTATCCAGAAGCCCAGAATCAATTTTCACTATTAAGCAGATGAAGTTATACTTGCCAATGAAGCTGAATGAAACTAATCAGCTAATCAGACTTCAGACATGTCTTACAGACATAAAGACCTTGATGACCTGCAACTTTTTACTTTTGATCTCAATCGAAACTCAAATCATTGTACTTGGATCTAAGCACCTTAGAGAAGCAATATCTGATGATGTAACCACTCTGGATAGTATCAGTTTGACCTTCAGCTCCAATGACAGGAATTTTGGAATAATTATAAACTATTGTGGAATAGTTTATAATTATTATAATAAACTAGACTACTGTATTTCATTACTATCAGGAGGTCCCAATAATTCTCTGACAAGCCTTCAGTTGATTCAGAACACTGCTGCATGAATATTAACGAATAGGAACTAGAAAAGGAGATCACATTTCTCCTGTGCTGGCTTCTCTTCATTGGCTCCCAGTACTCAGAATAGAATTGAAAATCCTTCTCCTAATGTACAAAGCTCTTAATGACCAAGCTGCATCACATCTCAAAGAGCTCATACTACCTTATCGTCCCAGGTGGTCACTTAGCTCTCTGGATGTAGGGTGACTTTTGGTTTCTAGAGTCTCCAAGAGTAAATCGGGAAGCAGATCTTTCAGCTATCAGGCTCCTCTTCTATGGAACCACCTCCCAATCTCTGTCTGGGGGTGGACTCTGTCACATCTCTCAAGATCAGGCTTAAAACCTTCCTTCATGACAAAGCCTACTGTAAAATAAATTTGTGCTGCTATAGGCCTTGACCGCTGGACACCTCTCTCTCTCTCTCTCTCTCTCTCTCTCTCCCCCCGTGTACATTACAACCTTACATTTATCTAACTTGCTTCTTCCTGTAGTCTGTGTTTTGTCCCTCCTGCCCTCTCTTTTCCTGTCCCTGTTCTACAGGAGCTGAATCATCTCTGTACCATGTTCCCACTCAGTACTCAGTACAGCTGCTGCAAGAGTCACCTTTAGTTATTATTACACATTACTACTCACTTCCCATTGCAACCTCTTTTTCTCCCCTACTGCTATTATTTACTAATGCACATTTAGAAGTGCCAGGTTGCAATCACTGTATGTTTCCTGTATGTTTTGTTCATATTTACCAGAGCATATTATCTTTTCCTGTTCTTGAGTTCGTTCCATCCCTCTATGGAATTGAGCTCCCCCATGCTTGCTGTCACTGTGTCTCTCTCTCACTGCCTCTTCTTCTATTTCTGCTACCCCCCGCTGAGGTTTCTGTGTTGCAAAGGTAGTTTTTCCTTGCCGCTGTCGCCAAGTCCTTGCTCTTGGAGGCATATGTTGGATCTCTTTAACAACTCCATAAAGAGTTTGGTAAGAACTGCTCTTTAGAAAGAGCCTTGATGTAACTTTGTTATGTTATGATTTGGCGCTACATAAATAAATATGATTTCATTTGATTCTATTTGATTTGTGTTTGACAGATGGAACACTGGGACATAAGCAGTAATGCAGGCTTTACACCAGGTTGTTGTGGTGAAGCGGGACCTGATCCAGAGAGGCAATGGTCTCCATTTACCCATTAATTTCCTTTCCCACCTTCACCTATGGTCCTGAACTCTGAGTTCTGACTGGAAGAACTAAATTGTATACCAAGCAGCTCAAATTGGTTTCTTCTTCAGGGTTGCTGGGCTCAGCCATAAATGTAGGTTGAGGACCTTGGACATCTGTAGGGAGCTCTGAGTAGAGAAATTGGTCTTTCACATAAAAGGGGCCAGTTGTGGTGGTTTGGGAATCTACTTTACTGGCACCCAACTTTGGAGGCTTTCTGGGCATCTCCAAATGGGAAGAGAATACAAGGTAGACTCAAAGCTTGCTGGAGGAATTGCATATCCCATCTGGCCTGAGAGAGTTTGGGGATTCCCCAGCAGAAAGCGGGAGGCATTTCAGAAAACAGCAATGTCAGGAATTAATTTGTTGTATCATGCATCACCCTCACACAGTGACCTGGCAAGCAAGCCGGACCTTAGTCTAAAACTGAAGTCACATTAACTGTCCAGATGGAGTAAGGTTAGGGATGGATTATTTGTGTGTGTGTGTGTGTTGTTACAACTGTCTCGTAATGTTCTGCTTGCATATATTTTCTGTGATGGCTGGTTGTTGTGTGTCTTCTTGCTGATTTGTCTGGCAATTTCCAGGTTGGCTGGGGATTGGCAGTGGAGACATAGGAACTTGTATATAAGGTCCAAGTTTGCGTCAGTTGAGGACAGAGAGGCTGATGTGCGTGATCATTCCTTATTCTCCTTTTCATCCAAACAGCCACGTCAGCAGTAAAGCTCTTGTTGTATAGGGGTGGACTACCATTTGCTTTGTTCCTACATTTTCCTAAGCATGCATTAGTTTGGGAAATTAGTCTTTGTATTTTGGTTACCTTTCTTTTCCTTTTAGGTGAGTTTACTCCTGCTCAGTTAGATTTGTTTTTGCTTGTTGCTCTTGCTTAAGCTGGTGGTATAATTTTTTTGCATTGTACAAATAAAACATTGTTTCACTTTTTTTGTGTATCCTGGTGGCTGTTTGGATCTTGGGGAATATGGGGATCCTTCATGAGGCATAACAGTGTGTGTGTGTGTGTGTGTGTTCAATCTTACCAGCAATAACATGTGGGATGGTAGTGACATTAAGTTTCTGATCAGAACCTTTCACTCCAACCTGTGGGTCTTGCATCTCCACGACAATGCCCTCCAGCTGTGAACCAAACAATACTGAAAATATTCAGACACACTTATATCAAAGTCAGTTATCCATTGTCCGGTCAGGAACAGAAAAGCTCAAGCACAACATAAACATTGGTGTGTGTATCATGTCTATCAGCTTCTTTGGTAATCACATACTTATTTCCACATGTGTTATGTTAGTTGCACAAAATCCCCAGTACACAGGGAGCAAGGATTTAAATATAAGATTGTATCAGTCAAAACTTGCTTTTATACAGATTCTTATCTTTTTCAAATAATTATTTACTAACTACTCATAAGTCAAACTGAGTTGGAACCCATTATATACATAAAAAGGTGGAATCCTAATTCTTGTCCAGTAGATATGTAATATGTAGTATGTATTACGACGAAGAGTTGTTCAAAGACCCCATAGATTGGAGAGGGAGGAAGGTTACCCTGCCCGGAAGAAGCCCCGGGCCCATGTCTGAAGCCAAGCCTGGACGAAGGGCCCATCAGTGAGCGCCTGATGGCCAGGGCTGCCATAGGGCCAGGTTAGGCACAGTCAGAAAGAATGACATTGAGAATTGTCAGAAATGATGGAGATACCTGTAGGAACTTCCCCAATCTGAACCCGAGTGGTTTTCTATTGTTAGACTTCAGTGGTAGCCACAGTTTATCCATAATGTTCAAGCACAAGGATGCTCCTAAGGGTACTTGGTACCAAAGCACCCTAGGCCAAAGTTTTATTATGTTTCTGGAAGACCATCTGACACCTCAGGAGGGGAAGACAGGGGACCAACCAAGGTGAGTACATGGAACAATTTTGACCTGAACTGAGGAGGTAATAGGACGGTGGAAAGAGCACTTTGGGGAACTTCTGAACCCCACGAATCAACCTTCAATGGCTCCTCCACCATGTGCACCTTCCTCTGTTTACCCCAGTCCCTAACCCTTCCTGTTTTCCTGCCGACCTGCTTACCTACCTACCTGTTTTCAATCTGCCACCATCCTCCCAGATTTTGGTCCTGTTTCTATTCCCATTAAAGACTTGCTTCTCATCACTACTTTCTGAATCCTGTGCCTGCTATTTAGGGTCTAGGTTCTGTGTCTCTGGGCTTAAGCCTGCCACAACCTTGACATGCATGTCTTTGGACTATGGGAGAAAACTGGAGTACCAAGAAGAAATCAACTCAAGCACAGGCAGAACATGCAAATACACAGAAGGGCCTCAGGCCCAGGAATTAAAACCCATGAAGTTTTCAAATCAAATCAGATTTATTGATATAGCGTAAAATCATAACAAAGTTACATCAAGGCACATAAGGCACTCTATATGTATATTTACATCTATACATATAGAGTTTTGTTATGAGGCGACCATGTGCCGCCATGCTACCCATCTAGATTTCATCATGCACATTTCTAACCACATTTGCAATTACTGAAATTACTACACAGTGAATCTGAGGTATATGGGAGCCCTTTGGGTCTGTGGATGCTGGAACATCAGATGTGAAATAAAAATCTGTAATAATATAGTTCATATCATTATCAGAAAAAAAATGCAGCGTTTTTTTCTTTTCTGTATTCTTCAACCTCTGTTATACAATGCTGGTGACACAGGAAATGCACAAGGACATTCATATAAGGCAAACACTTACACTACATCTGTACTCGCACAGTTAGATCAGAGAACTTTGATTTTCCTGTAATTAAGGAAAAAACTGAATAAGTATATTCCTTTTCCATCCGATTAAAGTAACCTGTTGAATTGTTTGTCATGGTTCTGGCCCTCTCCCTTTAAACTTGAGTTTCCTGGTCTACCCTTATCTCTATGTTTCCTCAGACAACCATCAGTGCCGTCCAGCCATCAGTTTAACTTAAACTTATCTGCATTATAGTCCAAAACCACTATTGGCACTTTCTTAACATGGGTATATAAGTATGAAGACCATAAGTTCAGCAAGTGCAAATCATTATACTTGTGTAAATTATAAAAATGTAATCTTTAAATCCTTTTGTTTTATTTCTATGTGTCTTTTCTCCTTGCACATTGTAATCACATTGACTTTTGCCTGGTTGCGATCCTCTTTTTTACTTCTATCCTTTGACTTACTGCGTCAGTGAGGTTAAAGCAGGGATCTTCAAAGGAACACACCATGTGAGGTCAGGGCTTTCTACTAAACTAATGTATTCAGGCAGCAGGAGATCAGCAAAAATAATTGGCTTTAAAGAGAGATTAGAGATGTTCTTTAAATATCCTCTGCTCTTCTGCTGGCAAACAAATCACATGTAAATCTCATATAAGTGCAGATGTACCGAAGGAGATTCTACAAATGACAGGTAAAGAGAAATTTATTTCTTTAAATTTTCTCACAGCTTAAGCCGTTGTTTATAATATCTATATAACATCTTATATAATATCTAACTGAAGCCTGGTTATTACACTGTGTGCCTCAGGGAGTACTGCAATTTCAATGTCTGTGTATATCAGGTACTCATGGCATTAACAATCAAGCTGACTTTGACTTTGATTTTGGAATAATTTTAAGGACTAAAATGTCTGAATTGAAAGTCATTCTATTGTAAAATACATTTCTGACTCATTTAAATATAACAAACATATACTACAAATAAAATACCAACAGCTTAAACTGGAAACAAACTGAAGTATAATAATAATGACAGCACCCACCCACCTTTTTGAGACAATGCATACGAGGCTGAAAACGTTGACTCCGGTCAGGACGGGCTGTTCTTATAGTCATATTTGCTTGCAGATGAAGACAAAGTCAGATGTAGAAAAGTTAAATCCTGGTGTGAATTAGTCCAGTTCTGATATGTATGGTTGCTGGCAGAGAAATATGTGTATACGCTCCTCCTGTCTGGGGAGGATGGGAGGAATGGATTTATCCACCAATCAGCTGTATGAAGCCTTTGCTCTTATCCCTCAGCAATTAGAGCGAAAAGCCTCTGGTGCTTCCTAAATAACTGCTGCAAAGAGAGGACTGTGATTGACCCAGTGTCAGAGCTGTAATATTAATGAAATTATTTACATTACTGTTTGTACTGTATCGTTAGATGTGTTATATAAGTTATTAGGTAATGTAAAGATAACCAGTTAGCCTAGTTTAGCATATATTGCACAATATATAAACTGAAAAATATCAGCATGACTTAGTCCAGACTTGACGAAATCTAATAGTATTTTTTATTTATTTATTTTGCTTATTGTAGAGAAATTTAAATTAACATTGCAAATTGGAAAGCTTTTAAGTTACATTTATTCATTGCAATAAGTAGAGTATTTGGAAATCATCTTGCGTGCAAGTCATTCGTCACTGTCACAATCCAACTCTAACCCTCTTACTCATAATTACACACCGTAGTAAGTCACATCAGGTTAATGGTTTTCATTCAGACACCTGGTGACACTGAGTGTAACCAAGCCTAGGTTGTTACGAGCGATGCGGACAATTTCCCTGAGGATCCTTAACTCCAACCACTTGTAGTTTGAAATGCCTACATCCCCAAAAAGTGCTCAACTGTACCGCTACTGGAATCCACTCAGACACTGATGCGGGGGCGCGCTTGCGCGGTTTATCTTGAGCATTCCTTACATGGCACTGTACATCCAATTTATGTTCGATTCACGTACATCGGAGAAATCACAGCAATAGCAAAAATGGTTTGATTAAACCACACACCAAATTTCCAAGTCGTTGAAATTGTTTTATTTGCATACGATGGACAGTTTGTTAGATGCAATTTGTGTTTCCAGGAATGTATTTATTTGAAATGTTTTGCTTAAAAGGTTGTTTTGTTCAGCTTCCCGCACAGCATTTGCCACACGTTCAGCTCAGAGCGGTTGGCTATTCCTTGCTGGATTTTACTGGTTGAACCACGCTGATGACAGCTGCGGAGAAAGTTTGTCAGACTATTCCTACTACACATGAACGCAGCAGCGGACAGGGGTTAGCTCAGTCCTCAAGTCCTCACTGTCTATATAGATGAAGTTGTTTCAAAGATGGCGGATTTCCTGCCGTCCCGCTCGGTTTTATCTGTATGTTTCCCTAACTGTCTCCTTACAAGTGGTGAGGCAGAACAACTGCGAAAATCCAAGGAGATAGATAAGTGTATCAGTCGAGATAAGACATACGTAAAAAGGTTAGTTAAGATATTATTGCTTGGGGCAGGCGAGAGCGGCAAGTCCACTTTCCTCAAACAGATGCGCATTATCCACGGGCAGGACTTCGATCAGAAGGCCAAAGAAGAATTCAGAGCCACGATTTTTAGTAATGTTATAAAAGGTAAGGCTCCAAAGAGCACCTCATGTCTTTCGTGTGCGGAAGCAGGCTTGTTTTGAGCTCAACTGGTTGTTTTTTTAGGGCGTGAGAAGTATTTAAGTAGGAAGTTGGTAGCCATGCTAGCTGCAGCTGAACCGATTGTAGCACTTTTCTGTGTTCGACGAAGCTAGTCTGGTTAGCTGGCTTGAGCGACCAAGAAACGCCCTTGTTATTTGTGTTTGACTGCAGTGGATAGTAGCGCACACAGTCTGGTAATGGTTTTGTGTTTGTTCAGACCTTCCCGGTCTTATCCTTTAAAAGTAACACAAACAAGTTACAAAAACATAGGCAATAGCACCAACATTGTCTTGGTGCTCCTCATGGCCGCTATTATTAAATTACGCTTCTTGGTACTGTTTAAAGTGAATATTACCCCAAAATGTGCTTGTTTACAGTAAACGTACTTTCCACAAGTGAGACCGGGGTTAGGCATACCTAACTTATTTACACCTGCGCAATCCTTTTATTATCGTTGACACATTTAAAATGACTGATCACGTTGGTAGGAAATGTGACATTTAAACATTTTTTAACGCTAAGTGTAATGTAAAGTTTGGTTTATCCAAAATAACCATCCACCCTTCCCAGCTGCAAAATGCCAAGTGTTCCTAAACTTGTAGCTGCTCACCAATGAGCCAGGGGAGCTGTTTCTTTGATTTACCAAAAATGATGGACCACTAAGCTAAGCCACCAAAGATGTTGCAGTTGGTGTTATCGAAGACTATCTGTGCACACTTAGACAGCGAATCACATCTTGCTGTGAGATTTGTCAGACCAACTGTGTTGTCTTACGCAAGGTTGCTCTGCTGCAGATAAGCAATGAATTTGAGTCTTACAATTTAGTCTGTTCAATGTCACTTTACTTTTATTAGCTTCCTTCAACCATGAACAATATCACAGAAATTATTTACAAAATGCATGTTGTGTTATGTGCGTCTTTTTTTTTCTTTTGATATCGACTATGAACGAACACAGTGAGACAGTAAATAATAAACATTATATCTGAAGTGTGGGTGCCATGATAGGTCTGCACAACTTGAAGGAAAAAAAAACAACACCTTAACTGGTATCCTGTATGAATGTGTCTTTTATTTCACATTGATGATTAGAGACAAGCTATTCACCTTATATTTCATGGAAGCAAGGAGTCCAGACACAACGCAGCCAGTTTCCAGTTTTTTGTGTGACACTTCTGGTCCAGCACTCTTGACCGCTGTGTAGCTATTAGCTGTGTCTACTACAGCTACAGAGAGATATTTGTGTTTTTTTGTTTGTTTGTTTGTTTAAGTAATGGCTTCAAGGAAGACCGGGGTCTCTTGTGTGATTACGGGCTATCATAATAACTGGTATAAACGCAAAGTTTACCTAGAGGGGGAGTGTTTTGAACATTGGCCGTGTACAAGGGCTGAATGTGGATGTAAGGCGCTATATGATCTGCACCCTACATCGAAAGACAATAAATCCCTTTGCCTGTGGTTCATCCATGAGGATGCTGAGTAAAATTGGCAGTCTTACGGAAAAATGTCATGTCCACTTTTTTTTTTTTTTTTTTTAAATCTAGTTACAGACCACTGTGCCTTGATTTTGCTATCATTTGTACATATGATATACATACATATGTGTATGTTTACATTAACTAAACAATTACAATTTATGAGAAAGAGGGTGCTTCTTGAATGAGCTATTCAAGAAGCACTATTTTTGTGATGATATTTCAAGTATTGAATGGTGCTGAAAGATTTTCAGACTATATAATTACACATACAGCTTGACGTTAAATAAAATGTCTTCTCATTTTCAAGTGTTAATTGAATTTTTATTTCATACGTGACTGCAGGACATTCCCTGTCCCGCAACACAAGAACAACCGGTCGTTTCGATCGTGCCGGCCGATGTAGTAAGGACCCAGGCAGAGTGGAGGTCAGCTTTGCTTTGACTGGGCAGTACATCAGCTTTGTACTGGTACAAAGCTCCAGTAAGGGAAAGCGGCTGACCGGAAGTGCCACACAAATACATGGAAGTTCATCACTATTTACTTCCGTGTTTGAAAATAAGGTGAATAGATGACCAAAAGCTTGCATGCAACTAATTCCTCTTGAAGAAACACTTGAAACTTATCTTTGCAGCTCAAAGGCAGACAGCAACTTCTGTAGACAGGATTCAGGATGAGTTAGTTTCATTTTTTTTTACTTTATGTTGTCAAGGACACACTCTGTGGACCAAAGCCACTTGTTTTCTGGCTTTTGGTGTGGGACCGAAATTTGTTAAGAAGTCTGAGTTTTCGTGATATTTGTACTGACCAACTGGTATTATACAACCTACTTTGGATTAAAGGACAAAGAACAGACACTGCAGTTTATGATTGAAAATCAATAGTATACTACAGTGTTTCTATTCCTGTTTTTTTTTTTTTTTTTAACCTATGCTGAGATTTTCCTAAAAATTCCACATTCTAGACACACACACACAAAAAAAGGATGAAATAGTCAGTTGTACCTTATGCTACCAGAAGCACTGGGAAAAAAATCTGCTTGTTGGTAAATTGGTGGATGGTTAAAAAAGATCCACAGTTTTTGTCATCTTTGTCTGGCACTCCACTGGCCTTCTCTGTACACACAGAGTGTTGTGAACATAATATGTAATCCACCCTCACACCTGGGCTGTTGTCTGTATTTTTCTAACATAAGTGGAGAATAAAAAAAAACATGAACAGGATAGTCACTGATCACATAGGTGAGCCTTGGGTGGAAGTCCCTTCCAGTTTGACGTGTCTTCTGTTATAGAAGAAGTCTGTCTGTTATAGTAGCCACATTTGCAAGTACTTGAAGATCTGCATTGTCTAAATGTACCGTTCACACTGTCATTTCTGTGCCAGTCAAACAGCATTTAGACTGATTTGCTGTTACTGGCCATGCAACAGAGGGATCTGTGAAACACCAGGTTCACTATATGTTTTTACATCGCAGATGATCAAGGGTAAACCAGGTGTGCATTAATTATTAGGGTTACTATTGTAAAGAAGGTAAATTAAACCTTAGCTAATTGGAAAAATGTAAAATCAGGTCTGTTCTAAAGTAACTTTCCAGAATTTTAAAATCCCTCTATTGGTCTGTAATTAACTGGACAGTTTCTTCTTTAAACCTTTGTGAGTATATTGCAGTATTGCAGCAATTTGGTGAGTTTTACTGCAATTTGCAGTTGATTGATTTTTGCAATGTGGTCCAAGTATTTGACTCCAGTATATCTTTGCTCTCAGTGTAAAGTTAGTAAACAGAAGTTTAACACTAAACATACAATTATTAAACGTAAGATTGAAAATTAAAAAAATTTTCAAATAAACACAAACTTACCCAACTTAACTTATATAAATATAAAAAAAGTCAAAGTGAGGATTAAACAGAACCTAAAACATTGAACTAATAAATACAATTCTGTGTTAAATTTCAAAATTTGTTGTTGATGGAGAGCAGAGTCACTCTGGGGTCCTTGTGTGCGTTGGTCTGAGCTTAGATGTGATTGGCTCTATACAGTGTGAGATGAATAACAATCAGCCAGTGACTTTTCCGAGACAGAAGCCCTATTTGTACTTCCAATTATGTGACAGTGATTGTGTGTGTATTTAGGGGGTTGTTGTATGTAAGCTCCCAATGAATAAGTGCAAACAGGAGTAGAGTGATGTAAGGCTGAAAAGGCTTGCTCAGCTCCAATCACTGGGATGTTAGTGATGCTTGATGTATGTAGACTAAAGAGGAAACTATTTCTGTTAGTATAATGTCAGTATGGAGGTAGTAAATCTGTTGTTTGGGGGTGGGGAATCAATTTGTAACTTTTTGTTGTGTCCAGAATGTAAATAGGATTGAAAATGAAAACAATTTTTTTGTAAGTTGTGGTTGTGTGGTATGAAGAGTGTGTATGACAAATTACCAGGCCTCTGTTCTACATTTAAGCACAGAAACACCAAGCGCTATCAAAGCCTCTCCAACTATCCTATGTGATAATTAAGACAAGGGTCACAACAATAGTTGTAGTTAAATGCAATCTCCAATTGCAAATTCTCCTGTCAATTTTAACATGGAAAAAAATAAACATGAAAAATATTTATTTTATTTGTGTGAAGAGCCAAAGCTCAGTCCTGACTTGTATAAAATTTTATATCTACCAGTTATTTTTCATTTGGGCCTATTTATAGGAGGATTAATGTGACAGTACTTAAGAAAATGTTTTCCTAATGAGTTTACTGACTCTTGAATATTGAGTTTCAACTCTTTAATACACCATAGAATGCTTTAAATGGTGGTCCCATTTGGAGAACATAGACCATTAGAGCAGTGGCTCTCAAACTTGTTATAATCCTGTGTACACGCTGAGAAAATTTCTCTCACAAACACACATGGCAAGTGAGAACATGAAGAATAATAGCTGTATTCCATTCATTTACTCATACTAACACAGTAAGCTATTGAATAACTGAAAAGAAGCAGCACTCTGAAAGCGCTAAAAGTGGCTTATCTGTGAACGATATTACAAGAGTATTATTTGAAGAAATAGAACAAACTCCAAACTAAATATTTCAGCAACAAAAATTAAGCATGATAAATGGGTTCGGGTTCCAACCAGAATTAATTTCATTCATTTCATTAAAGAAAAGGAAGTTCACTAGCTACTTTTGGGTGCAATGCACCCTTCACATGTGCCTTCTGAGTAATTGTTACAAGTTGTGCTAAGTTTGTAGGTATTGGAAGTATTTGAAATGTAGTTAGGAAAATCAAATGGGGGTGTGAGAGTCAATTATGAAAGAGTATAGAGCAGGTCAGAACCACCCTTCACTCCTCCTCAGCTCCACTTTTTCTTCAAAATATGGTTTCTTCTGACTTAAAAAAAAACAAAAACAATTATGCTCTACAATAAGAAAAAAACAAAAAAATTAGCCCACGATTGGGTTGCATCTGGTTTGACTTTAGTCATAAGAGGGAGAAAAGAGCATCCCCAGTCAATTCCTAACTAGCATCATTGTTTTCTGCAGAAGCTGAGACAGCTCTTAGTGAATAGCAAGATCTTGTTTGCAACCCACCACCACCACCACCACAAGGGCTCCTGGTACTCAGAAGGATAAACCCCTTCAATAAAATCTGGTTAATATCTTTACCACTGCTAGTCCAGTAAGCAGTTAGCCTGTTCTGATTGAGGGCATACGTGCAGTAACAGATGCAGAGACCTAATGGACAGAGTAAACTTGAGCTAGCCACTGTGCTAAATGATGAAAAAGAACTGCCTTGTATCTCATCTACATGCTGTCGCTCATGCTGTAGAGTTACTCTCTACATTTGAGACTCTTGATCCATTACTGTGCTCAGCTCATCTCAGTGTGCAGAAGGGTCTCTGCATTTCTAGTTAAACGGCAGGTTTCTGGACAGGTTACAGGAATTTGTCTTTGCTCTGACAACATCATCAGGAAGAAGGGGGCAAAGGGGTGAAATGCTGCCAATTATGGCTATGGACAAAATAGCATAATCTTTCACAGGTGATTTACTCCCCTCATGCTGCCAGATGAATTCCCTCCTCTGTTTGGACTGAGAGGAAACAAAAATAACTACAGGGAGCAAGGCCACCAACGCACACCCAATGCTGTGAGATGTTTTGGTTGGTGATTGTTAGGAGTATGCCAAAAAGTTGATTCATAAGAATCGCAATTTACATTTACTACGTTTCAGAATACATTTAACCTCTTCATGCAGTCCCCCTAGTGGCGGCGTCCCAAACTGATAAACATATGAAAGGCGCGCTTTATACAGCGAAAGTAGGCAGGGTTTAATGAAAATTTCAACGCAGACAGCAAGACAACAAGCGGCATCACGTCAACAACAAAGGGACTGTAAAGACATATGTCCTATCTTTACCCCATTTCTTCACCTCCAAAACATCGTATACTGTCATAGAAACAACACCAAAGTGCAAAAATTTAGTTTATTTCCTGATAAAGGTTTCAACAAGCCTGCTCACCAAAAACAAAAAAAGTCGGACATCGTTTTCTGTCTCTGTGAAATACGAACATTCTTCGATCAACCCCCTACTAAAACATTGAATAAAACCACAAGCTTGGCCTCATTTTAGCTGAAGCTGAAGATGTGCCCAACAATAATCCGTGGTTCAATTTTATCCATTGTGTCCAGTTAATCGGACATTTTGTCTTTTTTCCCCTTTGGGCTAATGCTAATTTAAAGGTCCATCAGACTGCGCATCTACTACGCGCAGACAGCGTCTCCTGTCAATCAAAGTTACGTTGAAAACTTTCCCTCCAATAGCAGAGGCCTTGAGGTTTCCTCTGACGTATAACAATCTGCGTAACGGGACCAGAGCTGCACGGGTCGACGTTGACGACGGCCGCCTGCAGCCAGCTGGTCCCTTTGTTGGCTCTCCTCTCTGTGTCAACAAGTGGACATTTCGACTAAAAGTGTGTTTTTACTGCCCCATGTTTTAATGTAATTATGAAATTTATAATAAAAGACAGTACAGAAAATTTCATAAATTCATATTTCAAAGGTCTTTGTTAATTTCAGCCATCCCTGATAGTTGTGGGTTTACGTCTGGAGTTATAAAGCTTCAAAATAACAACATAAAACAGGCAAAAATAGGTTCAATTCGTGTTATATGTACTGTGCTGGGATTTATACTTGTGCCAATGATTTGCTAAACGCTTTGTGGCGAAAACACTTAGAAAATGTATTTAATTAGAACCCTAACACTAACTAAAAGACATATTGGAGTTATTTCCAAATATATGCAGAATAAACCCATCCTTGAGTTGTCAGCAAACACACTGACTTGCCCACAGTCTGATTAAATGTGTTTGGGGCCAGGAACAAAGCGGGCTTGTATGAAGTGGTGAAGCAGAGTTCAGATTTGCAGCCTGGACTGCCACCATCAAAAGGCTGTACTGAACCAACACAGGCCTTGTTGACATGTTTCACTGGATTAAGGACCTCAGGAGGTAGAGAGGATTGTTCACTAAAAAGGTTGATGGTTCGGTCCTCGGATTCTGCAGTCCTCATGTTTCAGTTTCCTTGGACCTCACTGGCCCAGTGCATCTTTAGTGTTTGTGTGTGTGTATATGAATCAAAGAAATGTGCATTATCACATCAATTCTTGGTTCACTAAAATGATTAAATAAATCCCTTATGTAATCTGTGAAGTGGCTCAATATAGATCCCTCTTTCTCTTGCTTGTCCTAGAGTGTGTAAATTGCTTTTCCTTTACAAGGAAGGTAGACAGACATTCCTTCAACCCACTGCATAATAATAGGTCTCATGTTACTTTTCCATATTACTGTATTCAATAAATGGCACATATTGAATGGCAGCTGTTTTGATTGTGTTTTAGCAATCTGAGTTTTAGCATTTTAAGACGCTACATTAGATTAGAAAACGTTATTGTCACTGTAGTTGTTACAATCAAATTATGTTTGGAACTCACAGTTCCAGCAGCAATAAAAATAGAATAATAGAATAAAAATAACAATCGTAAAATGGAATAGAATAATGATTGCACAAACACAGAAAACAGAAAACAAACAGAAACTACATGCCTTCAGTGTGAGACCTGGCACCCTGTCTGGTCCTGCTGCTTCGGTGATGTCAATTCTCCTCAGAGTGGATCTCACCTGGTGGTGATGAGTGTGGGTTCCTCCCTGGATGGTGCAATGGGGTACTCTGGGGTGAATGTCAAACCGGCCAAAGAACTAGTTTTGAGCATCAGGGAGTGTGGCATCATGTCTGGGTGATGAGGTGCTTCTGTCTGTAAGGCCTTTGTAGTAGCAGTTTTTTTTCTCCTTCTCCTCTGCTGTCTGTTCGTAGCATCTTCACGGGGGGGTGATACACACAAACACATTAACAAGCATATACACAAACATACACTTGTATACAGGAAAACAAGACCATGACTTGACCATTACTAGTAGCGTATAGCACACCCTCCGGCCACTTCACTTAGAAAAATGTTTTGCTATTTGCATGTGACTTCAGGAAAATGAGGCCAGACTTCATGGACCATGGAAGGAGTGAGGACTCTGAGGTTTAAGTTTTTAGAATAAATATGTGTTCTGTGCTACGGACTAGCCTAAATTTCACTCCTTTTTAACCTACATTTAATATGTCCAGGTGAATGTTTAGAAAGATATTCATAATAAATCAGCTGTCCAGGCCCCTTCTACCCGACTCAACAGCATATGAGTCAGCAGCAGTCCTGTCCCTGTCAGCCCATACCCCTCCTTGTCCCAATGACAAGTTATGTCAGTTAGAACCACTGCTGTGGTGTGGTGTGTTGCTGAATTTGTGCTGAAAACATTTCAGGTCTTAGCCCAGTCTGCTTTCTTTTACATCTCCCACTCTTAAAATCTGGATGGAAATCTGGATATGGATTAGAGAAACACAATCTAATCTTCTAATAAGTCTGGATGGCATTAGTTTGGCTTCCAGCTCCACTGTAAGAAACCTTGGAGTAACCTTTGACCAGGACATGTCCTTTGTCCCACACATAAATCAAGTCAGTAGGGCAGCTTTCTTCCACCTGAGAAACATTAGGAGAATCAGAAATATCCACTCTCAGCATGATGCAGAAAAACTACTCCATGAACTCGTAACTTCTAGGCTGGACTACTGTAACTCATTCATTCAGTTCATTCAAAATGCTGCTGCATGAATATTAACAGAAACTAGGAAAAGAGATCACATCTCTCCTGTGAGCTTGGCCATTAAGAGCTTTATATGTTAAAAGAAGGATTTTGAATTCTACTCTATATTTTATTGGAAGCCGATATGATCTCTTTTCCTAGTTCCTGTTAATATTCGTGCAGCAGCGTTCTGAATTAATTGAAGGCCTTTTAGAGATTTGTTTGGACATCCAGATAGTAATGAGTTACAGTAGTCCAGCCTAGAAGTTACAAATGCATGGACTAGTTTTTCTGCATCATCCTGAGAAAGGATGTTTCTGATTTTACTAATGTTTCTCAGGTGGAAGAAAGCTGCCCGACTAACTTGTTTTATGTGAGGGACAAAGGACATGTCCTGGTCAAAAATTACTCCAAGGTTTCTTACAGTGGAGCTGGAAGCCAAAGTAATGCCGTCCAGACTGATGAGATGATTAGATAGTATTTGTCTGAGATGCTTAGGACAATAACTTCTGTTTTGTTTCCAGTCATCCAGACTTTTATGTCTTCAAGACATGCCTGCAGTCTGACTATCTGAGTGACTTCATTTGGCTTCATTGATAGGTACAGCTGAGTATCGTCTGCATAGCAGTGGAAGTTGATGCTGTGTTTCCTGATAATGTTTCCTGAAACAGCAGCTAATACAGCGTTTTGTAAATTTGATCTTTTTTATCTGTATCTTTTAGCTATCACTGCTCACAGGCTTAGTAAGATATTATCTTTAGGGCACATAGGGCAGGATGAAAGTTTGTTGTTTACTCCATTTTGTGACTGAACAACAATTCCATATAGGTAATTACTCACATTTGGTCGAGCAAGACAATTTCCTCATGCTCATAAGCATCTTCGTCAACTGAGTCTGCGCTGTCCAGGTCCGAGCTGTCGACGTCCAACTTTTCGTCCTCCCTTTCCAGCATTTGCAGTACCTTGGTCGCTGTAAACATCTAAGCCATTTTGGTGGAAAAAATGGCAAATTTTTCCAGAATAGTAACAAAAACGACAGTAAAATATCGATTGAAACAGGTAGAAGAAAAATACAGGACAACGACGACTGTGTGCGTCACTGTGAGCGCCACTGTGGGCGTAGTGCTCCTCAACTTGATGCTGAATAAACTCAGTTACGCAGGGCTTATTTGGGGTGAAAAAAATGTCCCAATCAGGGATTGTTATACGTCAGAGGAAACCTCAGGGCCTCTCCTATTGGAGGGAAAGTTTGTTTTCAACGTAACTTTGATTGACAGGAGACACTGCCTGCGCGTTGTTGATGTGCAGTCTGACGGACCTTTAAATTAGCGTTAGCCCAGAAGGGAAAAAAGACAAAATGTCAGATTAACTGGACACGATGGATAAAATTGAACCACGGATTATTGTTGGGCACATCTTCAGCTTTAAAATGAGTCCAAGCATGTGGTTTTATTAATTCAATGTTTTAGTCAGGGTTTGATTGAAGAATGTTCGTATTTCACAGCAATAGAAAATGACGTCCTACTTCTTTTGTTTTTGGTGAGCAGGCTTGTTGAAACCTTTATTGGCAAATAAACAAAATTTTTGCACTTTGTTGTTGTTTCTATGACAGTATGCAATTATTATTATTAACTATGATAAAACCGTAACACCTAGAAACATCCCATGTTCCTGCAACACCCGCTGCTCCCACATCCTCAAGAATTCTGTACTACAGCATCATGTTCCTGCCTACACCAGTTTAAATATCCCCCTCTTCTGCTCTAGATATTCAATACAGGTGCAGGCAGGAACATATGATGCTGCATTGTAGGAACATGGGATGGCGGTGAGTCACCACCTATAGCAGCGTAGCTAAAGGGTAAATGAACTTTAATTTTTTAACTACAAGCTGTGCCTTACAGAAAATATAGGAATATATGTACTTATTTATTTATTGATGATTTGGAAAAAAAAATGTCTGCATTTGTGAATATAGGGAAGAACAAAGGACAGACAAGAGGCAGAGGGATGGACAGGGGAAGGGAAGCAGGTGTTGCTGATAGGAACTGGTGGAGTGAAGGATGGTGTGCTTTTCCTGCCACCTCACTCACGACCATGAGAGTCCAGAGGGTTTCTGTGTAGATCTCTGGAGAGACGACAGTCCAAATGGATGAATGTGTCCCAAAAGAGGACCCAAATAAAACATAGGGTACATAATGATAGATTGAAAGAACAGCTCAGCCCATTTTTGATAGGATTAATCAATTCTTCATTATGTGACCCAACAAGAGCTGTCAAGTGAAACCACACATGCATGTGGGGATTCCCTAAATATGAGTGAGACCATTACTAGGGTCCAGAGTTGGGTCAGGGGCAGGAGCACAGGGGCAGGAGCACAAGAGGCGCCAAACACAGAGAGCCACTGCAGCCCCCCAGGCTGACATTTATATTCTAAATACTTTACCAAATGCCTCTCACATTAACGCCACATAGATTTGGATACCGGAAACACCACCACTCATGAAAGAAGCACTACCTTATTGGCTGGCAGTACACTGAAACCAGTACCTCGTACACATTTCGCAGTTTTGTTCTACCCTCATCTGCACTGCTCCTCCACCCCTATCTCCAATACCAGCGCCAGTGCAAACAGCGAAAGACCTCGGAACAACATTTGGATATACTCCTACACTGAAAGCAGTGGTACTGTGGTGTTTGAACACAGAAACAAAACACCGTTGATAAGTCAAATGAAGGAGTAGGTGACTTATTTCGCGCGTGAAGTGTATTTCCGACAAGACGGTCTACATTAGCAAGTTTGAATTAGGCCTGTACATCTAAGGCAAAATGGTTTTAATTTATGTTATTGTTTTCCATGTGTTCCACACTAGAAAGTGTTTTTTATGTTTTTTTTTTTGTTTGTTTTTTTTTCCCCTTCAACGTTTGAAGTAAATCATATAGCTTTTTCACTGATCAAAAAAGTCATGTATTATGTAATAATAAACATTTAGGCAAAATTGTCCATAACCCTATTAAATTTGTCTTTTTTTTTCAGTTTTGGTTATTGTAAAGTTGGTCTTAAATTTCACTACAAGTGGCATTAAAAAGTCTTAAATCGGACTTGCCTGAAGCTGTAGGAACCCTGTTTCAGTTGAGTGGCCCATGTAGTCACTATGAAATCAAATCAGATTTATTTGTATAGCGCCAAATCATAACAAAGGTACATTAAGACACTTAACATATAGAGCAGGTTGACCAAAATCTTTATAAAATGATTTAAAGAGACAGAGACTTCTGGAAAACATGGTTTGTAAATGCAGTACCAATGCTTGTAACTGGGAGAAACATATTTTTAAGAAGCATGGTTCTTATCAGCGCATGCAGGAGGGAGGGAGAGAGGGAGAGAGAGAGATGCTCAGTCCTTCCCCCAGTAGCCTAGGCCTATAGCAGCATAGCTTAAGAGCAGAGGACTTTTTAACTATGAGCGCTGTCATGCAAAAAAAGTTTTAAGCCTGATCTTGAAAATTGTCCGCCCCCCTAGACCGTTGATGCTGTGTTACCTGAAAATGTTGCCTCGAGGTAGCAGATAAAGCGTAAAGAGGATTGGTCCAAGTACCGAACCCTGTGGGACTCCATAACTGACTACAGTGCATGAAGAGATTGAGGTACATAACCCAAAGATAAGGTCAAATTAATCAGATCTAGAATGAGTGGCTCAATTAAATAAAATCCTTAAAAGAGGCTAGTTGGTACTGGGTCTAACAGACAGGTTGATGATCTGGATGATGAGACTGCAGAAGCTAGCTCTGAGAGATTCAGAGGTGAGAATGACTCCAAATGTTAGAGGTGTTGCAGTTGATTCAAGAGTTTCTGTATTCAGTAGAAGATTATTGTCTGATGTAGGTAAGAGCTGATGAATTCTTTCTCTGATCGTGAGAATTTTATCTGTAAAAAAAGTTAATAAAATCATCACTGCTTAGAGCTAAGGGGATCACTGTTTCAACTGAGCTATGGCTCTCTGTCAGCCTGACTACAGTGCTGAAGAGAAACCTGGGGTTGTTCTTGTTTTCTTCTATTAGTGCTGAGTAATATGAACTTCTAGCACTGCTGAGAGCTTTTTTATATGTTTTTAGGCTATCTTTCCAGGCTCTGTGAGACTCTTCCAACTTAACGGAACGCCACTTTCTTTCTAATTTCCTTGATGTCTGTTTTAAGGCACAGATTTGGGAATTATACCAGGGAGCCAGCCTCCTCTGTTTGATTAGTTTCTTTTTGAGAGGGGTGGCGTCGTCAGTATTTGAACACAGTGCATTAGGATGCAAAACCCTCCATGAGTGTGAGAGGTCATTTTATATCTGTTTTTGCCCATGTGACTGTAAAGCCATCAAACCTAATGTCACCCAGCTGACTGAGCCATGTCTCAGTAAAGCAGATCAGGCTACTCTCTCAAAAGCCTTCCTCATATCTGAGATGCATGCCAAGTCAGAGGATTTACAACATACCTCCACCAGAACAAATTTAAATCACAAATCAAATCACAATCACATCATCTGCCATAAAAATGGTAATTAGATATTTCGGCCAAATCATCCAGTCCTATCACTATTTATCAGTGATTTGTTCAGGACAATTGTGAATTGTGACTGAATTGTGTGTACTTTTAGGGAAAATAATAAATTGTATCAGAGTATTACTTGTGCCACTCAAACTTATACAAATAAACAAATAATCTTGATTAATATCCTGATGACATTTCTCTTCCCCTTCAGGTATCCGAGTGTTGGTGGATGCTCGGGAAAAACTGCACATCCCGTGGGGCAACCCATCAAATCAGCGACATGGAGACACCATGATGGCATTTGACACACGGGCAGCAATGGCACATGGTCACGGCATGGTGGAGGCCAAAGTTTTTCAGCACTATCTGCCATCAATCTCCGCCCTGTGGACTGACCAGGGCATCCAGAATGCCTATGACCGGCGCAGGGAGTTCCAGCTGGTGAGTGTTACCCAGTATCTGTTCTCCAGACGACATACTAATAATATTAACAATGGTAATATATTTCATTTGTGGTGCGCTTTACATTTAAAAGAATTTCAAAGTGCTCCAATGTAACAAGAAAGACAGTAAGAACATCAATCACGCAGTCACAAAAAAATCACTGTTTACTTAAAAGTAATAAATGCATCACTAATAATAATATTGGTTATGCACTGATACTACTTTTTTGCAGACCAAGTACAGTTACTTCTTTGGGTAATTACTGATATGAGTACTTAATAAGGAAATAAAAATTCTTTCATTATTTTATATTGAATGCCTTTACTTTGACTAGTAAAGGCAGTTCAAATTCATACAATTACTTTGAAAATGTTCTCTTCATCAGTGTGTGTTTCCTGACTGTAACAAATTTTCATTACTGACACTTCACTGTCTTAAAGACACAGTTCCATATTCAAGAAACTGCAAGCTCCCTGAACTTGTGTGGTGTCATGTTGGTTCCACAATTGTCTTATCAAGTTGCTTGTGTTGTAAAAGATGGGTTTTCACCCCGTCTCTGGGCGGTTTGGCAGTGCATAATTTTCAGTCAGCTTGACTTTGGTCAAAATTGTTTCTATTGTCTTAAGTCATCGCCAAAATTTTTATCGCGAATCCAAATGGACTGTATAATGGATGTAATTTGATGTATATTATTTGATAGCTTCCATTAGTTGATACCAGTCTCTAATGGAAAAAATAAATCTTCTGTTGTAGTCACAATAGGTAAGATTTGAGTTCCATGTCTTATTTCCACGTACATGTTTACTCATATGTATGTGTCAAAAGTAGGGCACCACTTTTTTCCAAGAGCCCAAGATGGCGGACCCAACTGTGCATCACTGTTTTTTATATATATATATATATATATAGTTCTCAAAATTAATGCACCTCAAATTGTTTCTGGCAATGCATATCTGGCACTACATTAATTAAGTTTGCCCAAATGGAGTTGCCCTAAGTTGCTGTCCAAGATAGCGGCCAGCAGTACAGAGCAAAGGCGAGTATTAGTATGCAGGACTTTCCCCCCAAATTCAGAAAACCCTGCAGTAAGTTATAATAAAAGATTCAGAAGTGACACATGCACTTTTATTTCGCATAAATACCACAGAATTGATACCTCCATCATTAGTGCTAAGCTCATTCAGGAGTCCATATAAAACTGACACTTTTGACTTATAAATATCTCACCGCTCTGGGTAACGTTGTACATAGGAAGCAGTCAGCTCTTCTCTCCCATACACAAGTAAACAAGTGAGTCTGTCTCAGTAGCTGTCTAAAAGATTAATAAGAGGGCCACAGTAATGCCAATATTTGTTTGTTTATAAAAAAGAAAAAGACTGGTTTCTAAATATGATGTGGTTGGTGTTTTTATATATTGCCTTCTTTCGTGAGTTTTTATTCCCACACAAAATGAAACGCAATAAAGAATGAATTTTAATTGTGATTAATTTAAATTAATCCACAGTGGCTATGAGATTAATCTGACAGTGTTTGACAGCCCTAATATATATATCTTTTCCCGTAGATGCTAGTTGATGTGCTTTCATAAAGTGGTATCGGGTGTGGTTGTATTGGAGCACTTATATGATTGCAAGTACAGTTATTCGTGCACAGTGCCAGAACCTATACCCGATGCTGTTATTGTTATTGGGACATCCCTACTAAATATCCTTACTTGCTTGTCCTTGCATTTCTGGGACAATATTTGATACGCTACATAAATTCAGAGGGTAAATGCGAATCAGTGGTGTCAATGAAAGAGGGAAAATTGAACATAGAATTAATTTCCAGTATTGTGGTTCAGCACCACTAGATCTTTGACTTCCCTTTCTCTGTTCTTTAGTATTTGGCCTCTGTAAATAATTTTACATTCACAACACTTAACTGTTTGCCTGTGAAGTTGGAACTCCAATGATTACTGTAATGCTCATCTGTTCATCAACAGATAAGCATTGAATCGATAAAAGTCACAGTGGCTGAGCTACAGCTACTAAAAGCAAATAGGTGGATATATGAGAAAAAAGGGTTGCCTCTCTCTGCCGCTTTCTGTCCCTCTGCCTCCCCACGCCCTTCCTTCCTCTATGTCTCCCTCACTGTTCTACACAAACTAAAGCTGTGGTCTAACAGTGACTTGCTTACAGGAAAATGATCTGTAACCGTCCTGTGGGAGCTTGACTTGTCCTGAAACTGTTTTGTTGCAATCTATTCTTTCATTTCATTATTCCCTCACCAGTCTACACTCCATACCTGGGAATGGTCAGTGTCAATCTCATGCTAAAGTTAAAATAATTTTTTCCCTCATCAGTCTATTCTTAGTTCCACATATAGAATGTGGGATAACCTAGATAGAATATCCTCAGCAGGTCTATTCTATAGAGGGGAGATTATCAAAATAAGAGCTATATCTCTAGTATCAGTAATTATTAATGGCAAGAATATCTGTATACCCAGCTTTGTGAGTAGAAGGGTTATGTACCTGTTAAAGATAAAATTGGCTGAGGCCTGAGATGAAACTATCTGGTTTGATGGTTTGTCAAGGGTATTTTAATTTCACCACCATGTGACTCACATGTCAGACACTGCAGTTTTGTCATTTAAAGTTTCTATATTTAGATATTTAATTCAAAAAGTCCAATTGCTGCAAATGATGCCATACCAAACAGCTAGCCTGCTAAATGCAGGTTAAAATCCAAGTTCTGATCTGCAGCTTCAAATTATAACCACCATCATCATCAGCTGCAGTCCATGATGGTGATTTTTGAGTTGAAGCAGCTGTGTGTAGATAGTAGATAGTTTAGATTGTGCATGTTTAGTCCAAAAAAAAAACTGTATAGAGACTGCTGATTCAAGCTGTGGATTGCTGTTTTATTGCTGTTTTTATAACATCACTCTTTCACTTCTCCTTTTCTCAGGGGGAGTCGGTCAAGTATTTCCTGGACAATTTGGAAAAGCTTGGACAGTCAGTAAGTCATGCCCAGTGGGCAAAAGCTCCACAAATTACATCGAGCAGGATGCATAACAGATGGTTGCAATGGCACTAAGATACATGGACAAATACTGAGTGCCACAACCAAACCAGTGTGAAGCATGATTAGGGACAGGAAGACAAGATTTTCACTTCTCTTTTCAACAAACTAGCTACCAGCGCACACACTATTCAGCAACAAGCTGAGTCATATACATTCTATGAATAATATAAGACACTGACTTTGTGGTAACTCAATTGGTCAAATATGCCAGATGTATTAAAAATTTAATCCCAAACCCTGAATAACAGCCATGAAATGATACTGTAATTTTAACAATGGCTTCAATGAGCCATTTAGAAACAGATAAGGATCAGCTCACGCCGTAGTCTAAAAGCACATAATAGGTGACTGATAGTCATTGATGTGGGAAAATGGAAATTAAAAGTTTCCCTTTGTCCGCCCCCCTGTTTTATCCTGAAACCAGTTTACCTCGGCCAATCGGTGTTGTTGCTTCAAAAATTATTTGGGGAAAAAAATAGTTGTATATCTTCTGTGAGAATGTACAGCTACAAGTATCAAGTATTATTATTTTTTTTTTAACAATCCATTTGACATTACAAGGAAGATGCTCAAGAACAGCTACACGACCACAAAAAATGCCACCGCAAGGTACATCTGGAAAGTATTGTTTTAAAATTACATTAGTAAAAGATTGAACTGAGCAGTGATTACTTATGTTATGGTATGTCAGGAATGCAGCGTGTAAAACAGGGATGCACTAACTTGCAAATGTATCTGTGTGTGTATTGAGTTGACTTTTGGAAATATTGACCTAAAAATACATGTATTTTTATCCTGAAAGAGCTTAAAAAACAGCTTTAAGTTCAACTCCAACAAATGTGAACTTGGAATGAGAACTGTACTATTTGTAGAAACCCATCTCTATACATATAATAATCTCTTTACAGGACTACCTTCCCAGTCAACAGGACATTCTCCTGGCCAGAAAGCCAACTAAGGGCATCCATGAGTACGACTTTGAGATTAAGAATGTGCCCTTCAAGATGGTGGATGTAGGTGGACAGCGCTCTGAGAGGCGGCGCTGGTTTGAATGCTTTGACTCAGTCACTTCCATCCTCTTCCTTGTCTCCTCCTCAGAATATGACCAGGTGAGACAGATCAAAGCAACACAATGCAGTGAAGTCAAACAAACACTGGCATGGAATTCCTGATTGTGGCTGAATTTGTGGTGTACTCCATTTAGGTAGTCCAGATTATTAACTTCAAATGACAGATCTGGATGAAATGGGCATAATCTGGAATCATTTTAATGAAATTTCTCAGCATATCAAAATGGAAGTAGTGGAAAACCTTTCATTAATTTTGTTCCCAGTTAACATTCTGGTAAAGGGCAGGATTCACCCTGGGCCGGTTGCTAGTCTGTCACGGGACTGACATACACAGATAAACAACCGTCCACACTCATGCTAACAGACAATTTACATTCAGAAGTTGAATTAGAAATGCAGTCCAGTGATGCATGCTTTGCATGCAGAGGATGTGGAGGACACTGCTTCTGAGAGGGGCCCTCAAAAGGAGGGTAGGCGTAAGTGACCATGATGATGTACCACAGTCGTAACCATTAGTATTCAGCCTGAATTTGCATTACAAATCTGTATCATAGTACAGGCCACAGGTCGATGCAGACTAAACTGGGAGAAGGAAGCTACTGTGTTTTCTGTAGCTGTCCTTGATGTGATGTCACATTTGCTGGACCAATTATGTTTGTAAGTTGAAGTGTTGCTGTTTTTATTTCGTCTGCATCCTAAAAACGTGAAAATGATTACGCCTAAAAAAAAGGTTTGAGACCCTTTTTGGATGCAGCAGCTATAGTCAAATAACTCTTGTTGGACGTTTTTCTGTCGATGGAAATGCTTATCTGCATGGGGCTGACTTCTAAATGTTCCTAGAAAAGTGGTAAAGGATGACTTTTGTTCAGAGAGAGATCTTTGCTTCTTTCATAGTCAAACACACTTTGTTTGCATCACAAACACATTGTCACGATCCCCTTTGACTCCAACATTTATTCTAACCCATCTAGGTGCTAATGGAAGATCGACAGACCAACCGGCTGAGTGAATCCCTCAATATCTTTGAGACCATAGTCAACAACCGGGTTTTCAGCAACGTCTCTATCATCCTGTTTCTGAACAAGACAGACCTCCTGGAAGAGAAGGTAAAGGAGGTATCCATCAAAGACTACTTTCCTGAGTTTTCTGGAAACCCCAGGAGCCTCGCAGACGTCCAGCAGTTCCTTGTAGAATGTTTTCGCAAAAAACGTCGTGAGCAGCAGCAGAAGCCACTGTACCACCACTTCACCACAGCTATCAACACTGAGAACATCCGACTGGTGTTCCGTGATGTCAAGGACACCATCCTTCATGACAACCTCAAGCAGCTAATGCTGCAGTGAGTGGACTGACAAGAGGAGGAAGCGGGAGGGATGGAGCCAGCTGGAAGGATGGGTGTCAATGTGCATTTTTCCTTACCCTCCACACCACCACCAGCCTGAAACTGAAGCAGGCAGTGACACTTTGGAACTTTGACTGTGTTTTCAAGCCACCATCACTACTACCAGCCCCCACCGCCCACATGCTTGCTCTCTGCCTTACTGAGCTTGTTCACTGTGACTTATAATAGCTGCCTTTGGCTGAGAGCCTCCACCACTGTCTGACCTTTAAGACCACTGTAAATGACCTCTAACCCCCACCCTTTGCCCGCTGCCTACACTCTCCAGTGGAACTTTCTGACATCCTCTACTGTGTATTCTTCCTATGTGTTGGTCTGATTCTTGTTCTTTACACACTGTCCTTTTCAATGCTGCTCTGACTATGTTCATGGGGGGGGTATATTTGTGTTACTGAGTAGCCATTAAAGGCACCTACAGGCACTGATGGGATCAGCAGCTCAGTGACTGTTGCCAGGTGCCTGGGATGGGGGTTGGTGAGAGAGTGCACAAAAAGATAGACCACTAGTGAAATAAAACCCTGTGAGACCAGGCTAGTGCAAGACTGAGAGTGACATATTGTACTTGGCTTTTTCTTAGGGCATATTACAAATCACTCCCCTAATTTGAAGCTTCTGCCCTTCAAGCCCAATGACCATGACCCCATGTTACAGGGTCTTTTTTCCATGCATTGGCCAAACAGGCTTCTCGTGCTTGTCAAAAAGGGTTGCCTTCATCCAGGAGCAGATTTTCCCATCAAGGCCTTTAAGACCACAGTTCCACCTAATATTGACGTCATCTGTGAATTTTTTTTTTTCTTTTCTAGAAGGTACCTGCTAATGTCCATCTGTCTTTTACATTCTTCCTAACTTAACATGAAAGGGGATAAAGCCGGCCTGTTTGTTACTGATGACCCTAAGCTGTTGTCTGCTGGCTGCTCTCACTGTTGTGTACAGGTTATGTATTGTTTAAATTTTCATCTATTCCTTTTTTTTTATGTCTCATTCATCATCATGCGTATTTCATACCAACCTGACTGTGGCCTATAACAGGTGATGTAACCCACCACACGGATTTATCTACTACCATAAGTTATTTTTATTCGATTTTTTGTTTTGAGAGCAGCACAAACTTTCAGCCAAGATGGCCAAACTCTGGGAGTTTAAGACAGGTGTCTGGGCCTGAACTCTACAGAGGTAACCAAACTATTAGGTCCTGTTAAAAGAAGGGGAAGCAGTGTATCTTAAGAATTTAGCTTAATTAGCATTTTATCAATGTCCATCTGTTTTTACTCAGGGTGATGCCCCAGTAACTAATGGAACACACCCTTCAAAGGTCTTAAAATTAAAGCAAGCCAACAGGGTCTGCATCTATGGGCTAAAACCTGAACATTTTTTCTACTTACTCATAGCATGATTCATATATAACAATGTCATCTACTGCCACTGAAGACTCGGTGAGACATGGCTCAGTTCATTGACTTCACTTGGACCAATCTTACATGATCAATTACCAGTGTGTAGGACCTCATCACTAACAGTCGGAGCTGCCAATGACTCCACTGTGTTTGTCCAACTCTGAAACATAAAGTTGATGAATCTAAACCAGCTCTTCGAGCTGCGTGCGTGTACACGGCCTCTTTGTAAGGATTGTTCCTGACTTGTCTTGCCATCACTTTAGGTCAAAGAAAGCCTGTGGTTATGCAAATGCTCACCCCATGAAGTCACTGACAAAACAGGAATGTGCTCTGACACAGCCTCTGTCAGTGCTGAACAAACCTGTTTTTTTTGATGATTGGAGCTTAGACAGTACACTGACAAGCACTGAGTGACGAGGGTGCCCACTGCTCTGTCTTACCTCTTTAATGCAACCTCTGATGCCTCCATTTTCTGCAACTGTGGCAACAACAACAACAACAACAACAACAACAACAAAAAAAAAAAACAAGCCACATCCTTCCAGAGGACACACTTCGTCATCATACCTGCCACATCTGATGATTCACTGGAGGCACTGGACTTGTTGGAAGACAAAAGAAAAAAGCAGCTCTGAGATTTACTTGAATTCTGAAGAAATTGTGAAGTTGCCGTCAAAGTCAAAGTTGTTAAATTTGCCTGAGTTAAAAGATCAAGAAGACATCCATAGGTCAGAGAAGGGAAGTGAATTTAACAATGTGTATAACAGATTTTAAGTACATTTTCCTATTAAGAGGTACACTGATAGCCTACTGTTTTTGGACTCATGAAGAGCTCAGTTTGTTTTTCTCATTTTAAACTACATCTAAACCTAAGATGAGGCAGCCCGAAAAACCTTGCCTTCTCCATCTGTCCCTAGGTACTCTGTGCCTTTAGCGGCTGCAGTCTCAAACATGTCAGTGAGGTGACAAGCAGTTGTTGAAAGAATGGAAGAAAGTGCTTTAGAGAAATTTGAAACACTGCAAAAAGACTTTTGGCCCTCAGGCAGCTGTTTGAGGCACTGCTACATGATCTGACTGACACTTTGTTAGAAGCATACTGAGGCCCTGCATCCACACCAAACCTCACTTCAGCTGCCATGAGGAGTTCTGTCTCTCACCCTTGTTACTCAGGAGTGGAGTTCTCTCTTGGTGTTGTCCAGTTTAGACAAATGTTCAACATCTGCCATCAAGCCTTGTTTGATTTCTGCTCCAAGAGCTTTGCCTTTTTACATGACTGTAACAGTATGAATCACATACTTGGAAAAAGAGAAAAGCTGCTTTTGTTTTGAATTTTAAATACCTGTGATAGAAACCAGTGTCAACTATGCTGTTTCATACATTCAATGTGTTCAGAAATAATCATGACCTCATTGACTGATTCTATTGATGCCTATTTCATAGAAATATGTCTGTAATCTTATCAAGAAAAAAAAAATCAGCCACATAATGATCTTTTGTGCCTCTACTCCCAGCTTTGCCTCTGTCAATGCTAACATGTTTTATAATGTAACTTTGTCTTTTAATGATGTCATACACTCTAATGTCATGCTAAGTTGCATAAAACATTTCTCCAGTTTTGGTATATTCAGATAGATGAGCTTTCCATGTACAGTCTAACTTATACTGTTCTACCATCTACTCCTGAATAAATTTAGCTGTTTTTTGTTTTTTGTTTTTTGTTTTTTTTTTTTTTACTTGTCAGTGCTGTTTCAACAAACTTTTTTCAACCATAGCAAAGGCATATGAGCCCACTGGTTCATATGGTATAACTGTCGTTATGGTACTTGGAGTCACATGAGGTCTGTTTTGGGTAACCATTGTTGGAGGCTGAGTTGTTGATTCTGCTGGGTATGGTTGACAGGGCAGCATTGTAGATAGGTGGTGTTCTTTTTGGAGCGTATTTTTGTTTTGTGAAAGGTCCAAATCGGACAGCCAGAAGTTTTCAAAGCTCCCTTTAAATGCTTATGCTCTTTCTCTTAGTCCCAAGTGGTGGCTGGTACATGATACTTATAGTATCCAGTTTTCCCAAACTTTTGCACACCTATTCATTCCTGCCGTGTACGTGTCTATATGTCAAAACAGAATCACACGCAGAGCGCCATTTAATGAATACAGGAAGTCAGCACGACTCATAAATAAAAGAATACCTGCATTATTTACCCAACTGACTTCACATGCACCGAGAATTAAGATCTTTCAAGATAAAGATAAAGTTATTATATTCTTTTTCATCCACCACACCTGTTGGCTGTGGCCTATGGGGCAATTTCGATGTGTTGCGATAAAAGAGGAAGTCCCAATAATTACAGCATACATTGTCCAATCTGTCACACATTTTGTACACATGACAGGACTCCTGCTCTGACTGGTCTATGTGTCAATACTGAGTCACACCTCCTGGACACAGGAGGTCAACCTCATTATGCAAACATCGTCTGATTTGTACGATACTTACAGGACATGTTCTCCACAATGTACACTTCCACATGACGGAGAACTGATAGTGGAGACTCACAGTACGTTTTGTCATATATTCCCATTTGCAATTATTTACAGGACAAGAACGATGCAAAAAATGAAATGTAAATTATTTGTTAGTTCATTGATTGAATAATTCATTCATTCGTTCATAGGTACATTCATGTATGCTGTTGAGGACGCTGAGAACCTCAGCACGAAGTACAGGGCACTCACCGGGCTGCTTTAAAAAGCACCCTAAAGCAGCGGTCCGGTTTGAGGTCAGACAATATTTTAAACTGGCCGACGGATAAATACAACAATATAAAATGATACAAGCGGCATAAAAACAAATTTAATAATAAATGTGCACTCGTATGCAACTTTATTAGCAGTGTCCTCGTCCCGCCAACAACAAAACATGAGTAACATCCTCTCTGCCCCCTAACCCCGAACCGAAATGCAGCTTTCTTTTTCATGGAAGTCGCAGGCTCTTCTTCTGTCTCCTCACTGTGCCCCTTCACAAAGAAACTTTACAAAGAAATCAGAAATAATGTAAGTTTATTCTTTTTGTGCGGCCCAGAACCAACTCACCCACGAACCAATACAGGTCTGCGGCTCGGGATTGGGGATTGCTGCCCTAAAGGGCTTCGAGTACTACCACAGTTCTACCGCAGTGCTGAGGTGGAGAGGCTGACTTGGTGGTGCAAGGAAACAACTTGATCCAGTTGAGTTCCCAAAGTGAACTTGCACATTTGTTTGATGAAGGATGCAGGAGACGTCCAAATCAATTTCACGTGTTTTATTATAACATCTACTGCAAAGTAAATTATAGAAAAAGAGATCATTTACAGAGCTCTGGGCCAGACTATGTTTCCCTGACCAGCATCAGTTCATGAAGTCTGATGCTTTATCTTTCCCTGGTCCAGCTCATGTTATGGTTACACAAAGGAAATGAGGTATGTGGGTGTAGTTCTCTTCAGAGTGCACACTTCCTCCTCGTGATATCTGGCTCCACTCTCGTGATCATCTCCTGGCGGCCGCTGATAGTCCCTGTTTTTGTGTAAAGAGAACAGACACAAACCACAAACCCCGCAACCCCAGTGTATCTCCGGCATTCAGTTAGCAATTTGTAGGTTTGCAACCAATTTCAATCAAGCCTACTAATCAACCCTTACCCTAACCCTTCCCCAAACTGTCTCCTGATTGACCATTACCTCATTACATTTGAGTTTACTTTAATGGGCTCCACAGCATTGAGGAATAAATTCAGCTATAGAAGATGTTTATCTGAAGCTGCTGTGGCTAAATTTAAAGAGAACATTTGGTCATCATTCCCAGCAATGCCATATCTAAATTCAAATGAGGATATCTCCCATACTCAGGTTGTTGACCTTGTAATTAGCACTATGGCCACACGTTCAAATCTTGATGATGCAGCCCCTCTAAAAAAGAAAGTAATCAAACTGAGGAGGCTGGCTCCCTGGTATAATTCCCAAATCCGTGCCCTAAAGCAGACATCAAAGAAATTAAAAAGATGTTGGTGTTCCAGTAAGTCAGAAGAGTCTCACATAGCCTGGAAAGATAAAAACATATAAAAAAGCTCTCTGCAGTGTTAGAAGTTCATATTACTCAGCACTCATAGAAGAAAACAAGAACAACCCCAGGTTTCTCTTCAACACTGTAGCCAGGCTGACAGAGAGCCATAGCTCAGTTGCAACAGTGATCCCCTTAGCTCTAAGCAGTGATGATTTTTTTACAGATAAAATTCTCACAATCAGAGAAAGAATTTATCTGTTCTGTTTTGAAGAGATTAAAACAATTCAATGTTTGATCAAGCATTATCTTCCATAACAGATCACACATTTACGACACTAGAAAGTGTGGTGTAATATAACTATGGTTGGTATAATTACGTTACATGTTCAAGTGTAAAGATGTACAGAGTGTAACAGAGAGGACATCAATTTTTTTTTACAAACTTGAATGGTTTATTGAGCTTTTTAAAACATACGTTGTCTATAATAACAGGATGAAAACATTTTCAAACTGATTGATAAAGGAGTTATGATTTCTGTAAACAGCTCCTATAGACACAAATACGTTTACGTCCACACATTGGCACAACAAAACACCGTGAGGATACAAAGGAGGGTAAGACGTCAGCTACCTGTTGTAATAAAGTATTAAACACATGCCTAATTAAATAACAGCCTAAATGTGGGACATATCGGCAAAATACTGACAAGAACATAATAAGAAAAGATACTTACCTTCAGGACATCCCGTGCTCGATTTGCTTACCAATGCAGCTGTCCAGGAATAATTAAGATAAACTTTATTGCCCCGCGAGGGACACTTGTTTTGGGCTATGCAGTGCATCTTGCTGCCAACAATCTTACAGATACATAGATGCATACAGTAGTCACACCATTCAACATAGACATTGTTCCATAAGTTGCCGCGAATGCAAATCATGGTATCGATCACCGTCATACTGTCCATAGAAAGGAAGAATACAGTACCCCCAAAATATTGCACATACCCTTAATAAAGAAGGTTAAATACAACAAATACATAAACGGTTAAATACATGCATCGAAACACCGGACCTTTAAAACCCGGATAAAATACTTAGCTCAAAAGCCGGGGCACCCTCAAAACCCCTTCACCCAGATAAAAGTAAAATGAAATCAATTGCGGGACTTTTGTACGATGAAACCATAAAACAGGGCCAGCAGGTTGACAGACAGCGGGGGCTAGCATAGTGGATCCACAGCTGAAGGCCTGGAGAGGTATTAGTTTAGAAATGGAGGTGTTAAGGTGGTCGTCTGAAGTCTGGCCTTACACTAGACTGTGAGGGAGCCGAACTATACTGCCATGCCATATCTTACAATACTGGCACTGGTTTAAATCACCGCTGTGGGGCATCAGCCAAAATACAGGTCCCATTTAGTGTATTTATTGAAGATTGACTTACAGTATGTGCGTGTGTGGTTCTGTAACAATAAAACACATAACACATAATACAGATGATTAATAATAATGACTCACATAAACATATACGTGAGAGAGGTCATTCTGTTAGCAACTATTAGCTCTATTAGCATTATTAATATTAGCAACTCGTTAGCCAAACTATCGGCACACATCGCCATTATAATATAATATACAGAACAATACACAGAAACAGCCATAACTAACATAACACTTACTGGTATATGAACGCACACTTGTAAACACACACTTCTGGCTGATATCCAGAATAAACGGCAAAGCAGTCTCTCTCTCTCTCTCTTTCAGTGACACGCTTTTTCCTGCTGCAGCTCACTCACTCAGCAGAGCCACGTTTCGACAGCAGGGGGCGTAGTTCAAGGCTGTCCTTCAACACAACAATTATAGAATGTTAACATAACATCAGTTCTGGCACCAAACAACCGCAACCGTCTAAGTAAGTGTAGTCTCTGAGTAAGTCTGGTACAGAGGAAGTCCACATGATTACTCCACAATAGATTATTGGACACCATAAGACCCAGGTATTTATACAAGGGCACTTGTTCAATGATGCAGTTGTTAATAATTACTGGGTCATGAGCTGCGATTTCCTTGGGGTCAAAAGTCAAAAGTGACAGTGATAACTGCATCCTCTGTACCATGACTTTGTCTGTGAGCAAACTGTAAGGGGTCTAGACAACTGGCAACGTCAGAATTGAGCATATCAACAATAACTCTTTCGAAACATTTCATTACAACTGAAGTCAATGAGACTGGCCTGTAGTCACTATCAACCGTAGGGCATGAGATCTTTGGAAATGGGACAGTAACTTATTTTTTCCACAGGTCAGGCACTGTGTGGCTGTAAAAGGACCTCTGAAAAATGGGGCACCAGGCAGCACGTAACTCAGCTGCACAACTTTTAATCAAGAAGGCAGGCAGGCCACCAGGACCTGGTGATTTCCTTTTGCCAACTTTACTAAAACAGCTTGCACCTGCTGTGGTGTAATGTGGCATTCACATTCTCCAGAGGGAACGATGAATCTAGGATCTCCCTCTCTTTACAACAAAAATCCTGGCCCTCGAATCTTAGGAAGAAGTGCTTCAGTTAATTTGCTCTAGTGGAGTCATCCAGGGTCATCAACCCTTTTGTGCAGGGGGACATGTCAGTGATGCTTCTCATACAGTCCCATAATCTTCTGCTGTCCATTTCCCTAAAGCTGTGTTCCATGTCCGTGCGGTGTTTATCCTTTGCTTTCCTCAGCATGTGATTGAGCTCTCTCCGAGCCACCACAAGAGCTGCTCGGTCTTTGTTTTTGAAAGCTAACTTTTTTCCATTAATACATGATTTAATTTCCTTGGTTATATAGACTTTATTGTTGGGGAAATGTAGGTTTTCCTTTTCTCCACTACATTATCCACACAAAAGTTGATATAATCAGTGATGGTTGTGGCTTCTTCTAGATCTAAGCTGTGGAGGGTACTCCAATCAGTGCTGAGGAAGCAACAGTTTGGAGCTGGGGCTTACTGGACTTTAAAACTGGTTTATAAGTAAGCATAAGGTCCACAGTTGAATGATCCGAGTCAGCGATTGGAGGAAGAATTTTAGACCTGTAGGCAGCCGCTACTTTAACAAAGCATTTGTGGAGTACATGTGTGTTCCTTGTTGTGTGTTTAACATGTTGCTGGAACCCTGGTAAGGCTGCCTCTAACCTAAAACAAAATAAAAAAAATAAAAACAAAATATAATATTCGCTGCCCTCCCTGCGTTACCACTGGGGGGAATAAAACTCTCTGGGGAGGTAGAAAGGGTGCATGGAAACACAGAGAATCTCTACATCTGGATCACACAGACTGTGTCTAACAGTGACTTGTTTACACTAGTTGTTACTCATGTACAGGATTAAGAGGAGGGGGGGGCTCCCCTTACTTTCCCTGAGGAGTCACTTCTGTCTGAGTGGATGCAGGAGATGCCCTGCAGTTCCTGCAGTGCCCTGTCGGAGCCATGACTGTCAGAGTGATGATACTGGCCTCTCTCTTCATGACAATGTTATGATTTAGTATTTCGTGCGCACGTTAAATTTATTTTGTGGGAACAAAATAGTATTTCAAGCGAACAAATTAGTATTTTGTGCCCACGCTATATATTCCCTTGCCCCATGTCATGTCTGGGGCTCCGTAAGGCTGCTGACATGCTCCATGTTTATGTGGTTTAGAAACAGGTTAAGAAACAGTTTTCGCCCAAGAGCAATACTGTGCAATAACTAGTAGTGACATGCAGTATGCCGTTCGTTTCATTCATTCATCTTCACCTGCACCTCCAGGTTACAGGGGTGCTGGAGCCAATCCCAGCTCACATTGGGCAAGGGCAGGGTACACCCTGGACAGGTTTCCAGTCTATCACAGGGCCAACAGACCGAGACAAGCAACACTTACACTCAGACTCAGACCTACAGTGAATTTAAAGACACCAATTAACCCAAACATGATGTCTTTGGATGGTGGGAGGAAGCCCATGCAGGTGTGGGGAGAACACACAAACTCCACACAGAAAGGCCCCAGGCCGGGAACTGAATCCGCGACCCTCTTATTGTGGGGTGATCACTATGCCGCTAATCACTATGCCACCATGCTGCCTTGTTGTTATCTTACGTTTTATCATAAATTTGCACTAAGAGCTTGATTCTCAATTTTGTTGTACAATGTGAAATGACAATAAAGATCTATTCTAGCAGGGTCACTGTTAAGGTCTCACTATCCACTGTGCAAAAATTACATCTTTCCGAGTAAATGGATAATTGTGTTTTTCCAACCCAGTGTTGTGGTGCTTTGTGAGCTTCCACCTCCACCAGGATCTGATGTGACTCCCCTCTCCCAAACCTCCGTCAAGGGGTGACCCTCATTATTTGTAATGACGCTCCTCTGTGGGAGTGTAATCCTGAGCAGGAAACCCCACCCTGACTTTTTCATCTCACATTTTTCCTGTGGTCTGTAAACAACTTCAAATCCTCACTATTGTGATCATTCTACAACAAAGAGACAATGTTGTTAAATTTGTTTTTCATTTGCTCCCAAGTCCTCTTTGCTCCACCGGGGTTGCTGAACTGAACTGAAATAATGAGGTCTAGAAGGATTAGAAAATAATATAATTTTATGTAATCAACCTCCTCAGAACAAATAAAGTTCTTGGTTAAGTAAAAACAGCACATGTGAAAGTGAAAAGTGATTGAATAGGTGTGTGGGACTTAAATAAGGGGTCCTCAGGTGAACAAAGTGAGACAAGGAAAGGAAACTGACTGTGGAAAGCAAGCGACAATAAGAGCCTTCCCAACACCTCCACTACCCTTGTCTCTGGTTGGCTAAACAAACATGACACCAGATGCAAAATAGATACATAGTTTGGAGAGTTTATTTTAAAAAAAGCGACAATACAGGCAGTGCAGCAGTAACTTGCCTTGCACCCAATTAAAAAACTGAAAAAAGTTACATTAAGAAAAGAATATCATATTATCATCAAAAGCTTGAAGACCATATAGTGACAGAGTAAAGATTAGTGAGCTAAGCCAAAATATAGCTTTGTTGCAGTATTGCTGATATTGAATTTTAAATGTCAGTTATTTGAAGGTCTGACAGACAGAATGTGTAGATAGCATGATAATTTTTCTTTTACATCTTAAG
Source organism: Echeneis naucrates (assembly GCF_900963305.1). Lineage (NCBI taxonomy): Eukaryota > Metazoa > Chordata > Actinopteri > Carangiformes > Echeneidae > Echeneis > Echeneis naucrates. Next base: position 19,956,719 of record NC_042518.1, on the reverse strand, counting down.
ATGTAGTGAATATCATTCTCCATACGCCAAATGCATATATGGACGGTCTACTGTTCATTCTGCAGGGGACAATTACATTGTTTACATTGTGTTGCTCACTAATCACATCCAGTGGATGCTGAGAAATACAGATTGGTGTCAGAAACCAGAGCCATTACAAGGTTTTAATGAAAACACAAGTCAAACAAATGAATGTGAACAAGAATGAAGAAGTATGACTTCTGATATTCATGATTGTGCTATCTGAGTCATGCTCATAACTCCTTTATTTAGTATTGCTACTATGCAACAATGCCTCTTTCCTGAGAAAGCAGTAGTCAAACTGAACACAGACTGAAAGTTCTTTCTCAGTGAGATTTTGCCAGACAAACAGACATTTGTGTAAAGTTGATAAATAGCTCACGTGTGACACCATATGGTCAGCATGACGTCTCTTTGGCCTCAAGGGGACAGGAGAGACTGCGTCCTTCCAGGGAAGGAGTCGACTTCAAGCTTGTCAGAAAGTGACACCTGAGATTAAGAGACAGCAGGGACACCGCAGTCTTACACTGTGTATCTGGTATGTTTCTTTTGTTGTTATTCTTGTCCTTAGTAATGAGGTGCTGCTATGTCGTTGCCAGGCAGTCATATAACAGAGGCCCCTTGATTCAAAGATGATCTAATGGGACTGTCCTCTGGGGCCAGGTCCACCTCCAAAAAGTCTGTTTGGTCACTGGACTGAGATGGTTTTCCCTCCTTCTCTGAGATCTTGTGTTTTTCTTCATCTCTGCTGTGTCTTTTGCATAGACCGGATTTCGCCGGGCCGACCAGGGCCAGGCAGATGGCACTGAGCCCCATGCCCACCACAGAAGAGTAGAAGGCAGCACCATAATCCTGCGTAATATCCACCAACACACCTGGATGGAAAGATGAGACAGCTGTCAGGGCCTCAAGACAACCTCACTGAAACATAAAAGGCAGCAGAGATCTTTTACCTCCAAGTGGCGGTCCAGCAAGCCCAGCAAGGCTTTGGATGAAGACATACACTCCTACACATGATGCCATCTTTTGGATACCCACCACATCCTCCTCGGCAAGCATGGGTATATGTATGGAGCAAACAGTGCCCAAGAAATATCCATACAGGGCGCAGCAGATCACCAGGCCCCAGAACTCCCACACAATAGTGAAGACCCCTAGAACCAGGCACAGTAGAACCACACAACCCAACAACACAAGGGTCTTCCGGCAACAAACTTTATTCAAAATGATCCCTATGGACAAGCGACCACAGATCTCCGCCACAGCCATCACAGAGAGCATGTAGGAGGCCATGCTGGAGTCCACACCCCGGCTCTTGCTCAACTCAATGATGTAGAGCTGCGGGGCAAAAAAGCCCAGTGTGGCAAACAGACCAAATAAAGAGTACCAGATGAAGGCAGCATCTGTAAGCACAGAAAAATCCAGCAGCCTGGGACTACAGGACTTGTGAGGACCAGCCTCTCCAAGATCTACCTCATCATTCTTCTTAACTGGGATTGATGGTGTAGACTGTGATGGCTGTGGGCCCTCTTTGTCCGGCAGCTCAGCTTCCATCAGGGCTTTGGCTTCTGCTCCAGCAGCTCTGAGGTCTACATCTGAGCCAGAGATTGAGGTGACACCTGAGTCCTCAGAATGTTGGGAGACTCCTGAACTAATGGAGGTTCTAGTTTGTTCATTCTCGATCTTGTAAACAGTCTGCAGTTGCTTCAGTGAAAGACAGCCTTTTTCTGATCCACCATCATTCTTTACAGCTTGTGGCTTAATGATGACTGGACGAAGAAGAAGCCCACAACCAATTACAGAAGCCTGAAAGGTGCCAAGGATAACCAGACAGTATCGCCAGCCAATATGCTGTTTTAGTGTAGAAAAGGCTGTGGAGAGATGGATAAAATACCACAGGTTCATTATTATCAAGAGGATCCATCAGGGTAAGGGTTAGGGTTAGGGTTATCTAGGGATTTATCTAGAAGATTAAATAATAATGATAATAATAATTATTATTCCTGCGACCCAACCCTGGATTAAGTGGATGAAGATGGATGGATAATTATAACTGGAAATCAAATGCTTCCCAGGAAATTTCTCCAGAGTGCACGGTGACTGCATTGTACATATATCAATATATAAACACCTACTTTTAAAGCTATGATAATTGATTCCTATATAGTGTTGGTGCTTTGTTGCATTTTTTAAACATAAAATGGCTTTGAGAATTGCCAGGCTCACCTTTAACATTTTTAACCAGTTAACCTGTTTAGTTATCCAAATATTTTAGGAACATAATGGTTTTTGAAAATAATCCAGCAATCCTAATCTCCTTGTTGTCTCTTAATATTAATGTGTTTGATTTTCAGAGTCTTTGTCAGTTAATGAGGAAACTGTGTTGGGAGTAATTAAGACTGTGAGGAGATGGTCCTTTGATGATGCCCAGGACATTCATTTTGACAATGCTGAAAAGAAATGACCACATTTAGCTCAGTGATTATGTCTTAAATACATCCTCATTGAATATGTTGATGTTAAAGCTGTCCACTTGTGATTGAATTGCCTAAGACAAATGGTAATACCAGTGCATGTGGCCTGTATCAAGGAGGATGCAGTCACAGCCTGTCTCCCCATCCCTCAGTGAGTGGCAATGCTGCACTGACTCACCTGGAGCAAAGACAAAAACAGCAAAGGATTCTCCGGATGAAGCAATGGCAGTGACAAAGGCTCGCCGTCTGGAGAAGTATTGGGCTAAGATGGTGACAGTGGGGAGGAAAGTGAGGCAGTAGCCGAGGCCTGTAAACAAAGAGGAGAAAAGAAGGGGACGTGACAGCCACTGGCCCGCATGGTAGGAACACTGCATGGATAGGGGGTGGATCAAAGATCAAGATGTCAGGTCACTCCTTTGTCAAAGGTAGCAGGCTGCTTGTGATGATTCAGCCACTGTTGAAAGACAATGGGCATGTAAAGACAAAAAAGAGAGACGGGGGAGAGAGGACAGGAGGTGTCAAGTTAGCTGTGGTCCTTTTCAGAGGCAACCATGGAAATTACGAGGGGGAGAGCTAGCAGTGCTTTCTGTCCAAGAAAAAAAAATGAATGTGCTCTGATGTAAAACTCATTTCACCAATTTGATCATAATCCAATCAGCTACTTTTAATTTATTACTTCATGCAGAGTGGCATTCCTTTGCAATGCTGATCTAAAGAGGAGTCTGGCTGTTTTCACCCTTGTGCTTTTCAATCCAGTTAGTCGAACCTGATTTGTTTTCCATACTCTATGATTTGTTTGAGCAGATGTGAACACACACTTGGATGCCAACAACCACACTGAGACCCTGTAGAGGAGGTGATCTTGGTCTAGACCTTAACAAATGTAGTTTGTTTGTGGTGTGAATAGAGGTCCTGGCTAATAAGCAGCACTCTTATATGGTTTGTAGTGATTCACTTAGGTTTGTTTGGATTTTTTCTCTCTCCAAACCAAGGAAAATATACCAATCTGGACAAAATCTAGGTGTGAAAATGTCCTTAATGTTTTTAGGGTGAACTTGCCACTTCTTTCTTTTACTGCTCTGTCCTCTGTCTCCTCCTCTAGGCTGCATTGTGATTAGAAGAAGGTGTTGACCTCTCAGGTGTGGAGTAAATACACTGATGCAGTTTTGTTGTTGACACTGCTAGAGGTCCCTTAAATTCATGACATGCTGTTAAACAACACAAATGTATTACCAGAGAAAAACTGTCATTCTCTAAGTTTGATTACGAAAGAAGGAAAGACAGAGACAGAAAGACAATGACAGTGACAGAAAACGACTCTGACAGAGAGATAAAGCTCATGTCTTGTGACAGTAAAAGTTATTTAGTTATGGAAATATAGAAATAAAATGTATTCCCCACTATCTCTCGTTTCTATTTTTAAATTATTGAACAGTTTTATTATTATGTATATGGAAATATTGGCAGCACAGCAGCATAGTGTTTAATGCTGTTGCCTCACAACAAGAAGGTCATGGTTTTGATTCCCTGGCCTGGGGTCTTTCTGTGTGGAGTGGCATGTTCTCAGTTGCATAGGTTTCCCCTGGATAGCCTGGGTTCCTCCCGCAGACATGCATGTCTAGGCTAACTGGTGACTCTAAATTGTGTAAGCAATGAGGGTGAATAGGAGGGGTTTTTCGTCTCCGTCTGGTTTTATGTGTTGGTCCTATGATGGGCTGGCCATCTGTCCAGGGTATACCCCGCCCTCGCCCAGTGTGACCTGGGATTTGCTCCAGCATCCCCCACAATCCGGAAATGGATAAGTGGTAGAAGATGAGTGAGTGAGTATATAAATATTTATGTTTACATGTTTGCATTTCAATTTAATTATATAGATTTTCCATTTTCTTAATTTCTACTTTATTGAGTTAATTAGAAATTGATTGTGTGGTATTATGTTGAGTCCATTGAAATGATTCTATTTGTGCTTTGGCAACACATTCAAATGTCATTCTAATAAAGGCTGTTGAATTGAAATGAGAGACACAGCAAAACAGACAGACGCAAACAGACACAGGCAGATGAGATGAGATTTTGATAGGTACCTGAGATAATGCCAACAGTGATGTACATCTCATTAATGGAGTTGGTGAAAGCAGAGGTGATAGTTCCCAGACTGATGAGCAAGCCTCCCATCATCACTACTGGGCGGTACCCAAAGCGGTTGCTAAGTATTGTGGACAGGGGAGCTGAGAGTGAGGGAACAAAGAATAGTCAATTCAATTTACTGAAATTTGGATTACTCAGGTATTATTATAATACCTGATCTCTGAACATCTGGTGGAAATTTTACGTAGTTCTAGCTTGATAGTTTTATTTTCATTTTTATAATACTAACAATATACTGATATATTGTATAAATATAAATAGTGTGTTAAATTCACCTTGCATTACATTAATAGTCGCACTTAATTCAACTAAAACTTTGATGATCGAATTCCATTCATACATACATCGAAACAAGATGGTTGATTCCCAATGATGTATAATAAATTTATTTTTGTTAGTGAAGGAACACAACAACACAGGGCTAGAGCCTGTAACTTACCTGTGAAGGTAAATATGAAAACACAAATGGAGATGACCCACGACACTCTACTGTTGCTTTCCCCGAATTCTTCCATCAGGTCTTGGAGGAACACACCCAGGCTCTTGATGATGCCATAGGTGCAGACCTCCACCAAGAAGAAAGCCATAGCTATAGCCCAGCCCCAGCCACCATCTGGCACCTCTTCGTATATGTTAGGGCCCATACAGTGTTTGGAATTAGTCATGGCTGCAGCACATCCCCTGGAGGCAGAGATAGATACTACATAGTGAGCAGTTTCTCCTCCTCTGAGTCAATGTACATGTAAGAGAAGGTGCATTCTAGGCAATGTGATATTTGTGAAATAATTGTTGCAATGCAGTGCCATCACTGAATCATCACAACATGTAAGTTAATATGATGACCTTTAACGTAAACACAATTTTCAAATCCACATCATAATTCAATTATAATCAAATGCTGGGATACAAAGTTGTTCCAACGTCACACTAACTTCAGGTGTTTGCTATCGCTGGCCACAATAAACCAATCAGAGAACAGAACGCAGTACACTGACCTCCGCCACTTTTTGTAATACCAGTAAGTACTGTGCTTCGCTTTATATGTTTTATCATGCGCCTTATGTATGAACATAGACCTGTTCATTGACATTGCGCCTCATGGTCCACAAAATACGGTAGAAGTGATGCTCAAGCGTGAAAGGAGAGGAAATAGGAAAGGTAAAAACAAGGATAAAAGATACAGGTCTGTTATTGGTCACTGAATCTGATTTAATGCATCTAATAGCTGATTTTCTTACAATATTAAATATGTTTTTGATTACATTTACAGTAAAGAGACATAGTTCATTTGGTCGTGACTCAATGGCTAGGCACGATAACTGCATTATAATATTTACTCCTTGATACTGGAATCTTTTCCATTTCAATATGCTTGTTTTCTTTCTTGCTAGCTAATCCAAGGGAAAATTTAAGCATAATTAATAGCCTAATATCCACCGCGATTCCATGGCTTCATTTGACTCATTTGTCCATCTCTAGTGTGTGCATGTCAGTGTCTATTAAATTATGTAGTTGTGCTGGATGGACTAACTCTCCATTCCTGTCCTGCCAGAATCTTGTGGGTGGGGTGGGGGGGGCACACCTCACCTCATCAGGCTCAGGTGTTCTGTTGTCAGAAGTGAATGATGATGTAACGCATCTAGGCAACAGTGAGAGTGCACTCACTGAGGGGAATGGTTATTAACAGTAGGGACTGACTAATTGACCAACTAATTACGATTTTCACTTGCACTGTAAAGAACACACATTTAATTTAATACAGCCAACAGTTCAACAGCTATAGGCATGTCCTCGGGTGATCCGCAGTGTGCCGCAGCCCTGCGGTGTTCCACCAGGACACCCATCCACGTGTGGTGTAGATCCAGCACCACTACCTACAGCTAACCTGTGACTTACCTGTCAGGAGACCGGAAAATCAGTTGAAGTTGCCCCAGATGTTAAAAAAACCCGTTTCTATGTAGTCATCATGTTGTCTTGGTGATTTCGCTTTAAGTGTTGCTCGCTGCAGAGAAGTGTCTAACGTTGATGTTTCAAACTTTTTAACGGGCTATCCTTGAAGAAGAAGAGGCACTGGTTGTGTCGAACTGCAGTGCGTCACAGGACGCCGCATCCTTTGTGTTAACTCTTATTTCCTGCCTGTTTTGGCAGCTTCCTACCGGCTCGAGCCGGTATTCTGCCGCGGACGCGTCTCTGAGCTGCATGAACGCGCACAGCTTCCCTGATGAGAAGAGCTTCAAAGCTTCCTCTTCCTCTTTCTCTGTCTCACACACAGTCAGAGAAAAAACATAAAACACTGCATCCTTCAGTGCAGCGTGGAGTCTAAGAATTTCTCCTTTTTTTTTTTTTTTTTACCATCAGCAATAATTCAGGACAATATTCTTGTTTTCATTTATTTTGATGTTTGTAGACTTTGATGCGAAGCAGCGTCTTCAGCTACAGTAAAGACAGAAATGCCAACTCCCTTACATGAAGAATCGCCACAATACGGCCTGATGGTTAACAGGTAAACAGGTTTGAGCAGGTCAGTGACTGATAACTGTGTGTTCATGCTCTGGTAAAAAAAAAGAAAAGGTGCACCAATAGCCTGAGATCACCGTTTCCTTGTCTCCAAACTTTAGAAAAGAATGGAGCTAGTAACACTCACTGTGGCAGCAGGAAATAATGTGAACTGACAATCATCTGTGCTAGGGCTCTAAGCTGACAGCATAGCCCAAGATGAATGGAGTAGATCATTAACTGATCCACATAGTTCATTTTAATTTCTTCCACTCTTTAGGGAATGCACAGGGAATTCTACTGACCCATCGAGAATAAAAAAAAAAAAAAGACTCACCTGTCTCTCAGCTGAAACTGATCTCTTGGGCTGAGGCAAAGACCTTTAAAAAGTGCTACAGGGGTGTGTCTAAGTGGTGGCCAGACAAAGTTCGCCCTTAGTGTGTGTGTGTGTGTGTGTGTGTGTGTGTGTGTGTGTGTGTGTTGCACGGGAGGTGGGTTGTAATGTAAATCGGTAACAATATTAAAAACCTAATCCTCACACAAGAAACTGGACTACCAGGACCAGACAAGTGTCCATAAGTGACCTAAATGGAGTCACATGGGTGCACCGAGCAAGATGGCAGAACAGTAGTCAGGCTCCGCTAATCCACTGCTATTCTTTCCAATTATCATCCACATATTTTCCTTTTAAAGGTGCTTAACTAACATCTGAGCATATTACCTAATCCCATTGGTGACTACATTGGCAGCATCAAACATGGAGCCGCCGGAGCCAGGAATACAACATAGGTGAGCTAAATGCCTCATAAATGTGTTATTAATGCATTATTGTTGCATGTTTTCTTACACTGAGGTCACTGACAGGCTCAGTCCATCTTGATAATGGATAATCACCAACACCGGAGCTCCACAGGGTTGTGTCCTCAGCCCTTTTCTCTACACCTACACAAATGACTGCATCAGCCCCTCACCTATCACCACATACTTCAAGTACTCTGATGACACCACCATCCTAGGTCTGCTCAGCGACAATAACTCAATCCCAGCCTATCAACTCTATCTCTCATTTTACTCAGTGGCGCACCGACAACTTCTTAGAACTCAACATAGAAAAAACTAAAGAAATGGTCATTCACATATCACGTACACCCCCTCTGGACTGGTCCCCACCTCCATTTGCAACCAAAACAGCTGAACAGGTCAGCCAATTCAAGTACCTCGGACTCACCATAGACAATAAACTGACATTTGATCAACACATCACTAACATCCACAAAAGGTCCCAACAGAGACTACATGTCATACATAAACTCCGTGCCCTCTCTGTTGCCCCCCACCTTCTTTCACCGCTATACACCAGCATCATTCAACCCATCCTACTGTATTTTTCACCCTGCTTTTACAACATGCTGTTCATCACCAACAGAAACGAATTGACAAAAATCACACACACAGCATCTAAAATCATGAACCATCCCACACCCAACCTTACCGAGCTCAACCTCAGAGCAGTCCCCTCCAGACCCTCTCCACCCACACTTTACACTGCTGCCATCTGGCTGCAGGTACAGGACTCTGAGATGGTGAGGGGCACGCTTCAACAAGAACTTAGTCCTGTCTGCCATCTCCGCACTCAACAACCTCCCCCAGTAACCCTGTATGGATTCAGCCTTCCTGAATATGTCAGTTGTCTGTTTGGTTGTCTGATGGTGTTTGTGCTTGTGTATATATCCATATTTTGCTGTGTCTGGTGGTGTTCTTCTCATGTTGTTCAGTGTTGTTGATGTTTTTCTTGTTTCTGTATTCTATGTTTTTGTGACTGATTGTGAAAACAAATTTCCCTTATGGGACAATAAAGGCTATCTATCTATCTACCTTAGAGACTTCGCTCCATTCTTCAACACTTGAACTGTCTGAGAATTTCTATTGTTTGGATGCCACTTCTTCTCTTTCTTCAAGGAGCCTTGTCTTTGTCCTTCAACAGTGGGTGTGAGGTTGTACCATAGGTTATATGGTTTATGGTGTCCTGAATTGCGTTATGTTAGAAAGACATACATAGTGATAAAGTGATAAAATTAGCTCCAGAACAATGACCTGTAACTGTGTACTTTTCAGGGTTAATGAGGGATTGTTTATGTCACAGTCTGCACCTGAAATGAAGAAACACAAATTAGAGTGTGCTAGTCATAAAAGTGTGGACTGCTGGACTTTAGACTGGCTGAAGTAATGATGAACTCATTCTTGGAATAATGCCCTACAAAAATTTGAATGATAACTCTTATTTTTGGACCTGCACTTTCCTACATGTGGTACATTAAAGTAGAATTTTAATACTTTTTTTTTGCCATTGAGTCAACCAATAACACAAACACACTAATCAATCAAGCTCTCAGCACACTAGAAGTTCCCATGTTCTGTGAGGTAAAATTATTGTTTTTGTCAATGGACACTGGTGGCCTTTCACAGAGCAAGTGTTTCTAGTTAAACAAAAAGATTCCTTCTCTAATAGAGTCCATTAAAGATACTTTAATAATACAAGATGGCAAGAAATATTGTAAACAAACAAAAACAACAAAAACAAAAATAAACCAACACAAAGAACACAAGATGGTGAGAGAAATTATGTCAGGTGGGCACAAAGTAATGAACACTTCTCAAGTGAAGTCAGGCAAAAATGATGCAGAGGATGGATTGTTCAGGAATTTTATAATGTTGCTATGATGTGCAGCCACCAGTGGCAGAAGTGAAGGTGAGAAATGCTATCTAATCATCTAATCAGTCTGGACGGCATTACTTTGGCTTCTAGCTCCACTGTAAGAAACCTTGGAGTAACCTTTGACCAGGACATGTCCTTTGTCCCTCACATAAAACAAGTTAGTCGGGCAGTTTTCTTCCACCTGAGAAACATTAGTAAAATCAGAAACATCCTTTCTCAGGATGATGCAGAAAAACTAGTCCATGCATTTGTAACTTCTAGGCTGGACTACTGTAACTCATTACCATCTGGCTGTCCAAACAAATCTCTAAAAGGCCTTCAGTTAATTCAGAACGCTGCTGCACGAATATTAACAGGAACTAGGAAAAGAGATCATATCTCTCCTGTGTTACCTGCTCTTCATTGGCTGCCAGTAAAATATAGAGTAGAATTCAAAATCCTTCTTTTAACATATAAAGCTCTTAATGGTCAAGCTCCATCATATCTCAGAGAGCTCATAGTTCCTTACTGTCCTAGTAGGCCACTCTGCTCTCTAGATGGAGGTTTACTTGTGGTTCCTAGAGTCTCCAAGAGTAAATCTGGAGGCAGATCGTTCAGTTATCAGGCTCCTCTTCTATGGAACCAACTTCCAGTATCGGTCCAGGGGGCGAGGCTTAAAACCTTCCTGTATGACAGAGCTTATAGTTAAAAAGTTAAAGTCCTCTACTCTTTAGCTATGCTGCTGTAGGCCTAGGCTCCTGGGGGAAGGACTGAGCATCTCTCTCTCTCCCCCTCTCCCGCTCGCTCCCTCGCTCCCTCCTGCATGTGCTGATAAGAACCATGCTTCTTAAAAATCTCTGTTTCTCCCAGTCCCAAGCATTTGTACTGCATTAACTAACTCTCCCAACTCCTCTCCCTGTCTCTCCCTGTCCTCATCCTGCAGGTGGTGACTCATCGCCATCTCATGTTCCTGCAATGCCTGCTGCTCCCATATCTTCATGAATTCTGTACTACAGCTCATCTCCATGAACTTCATGTAGCAACATGTTCCTGCCTACACCCCCCCCCCATGCCTCTCCCACCCTGTCTCTCTCTCTCTCTTCCACTCTCAACCCAACCGGTCGAGGCAGATGGCCGCCCCCCCCCCTGAGCCTGGTTCTGCTCAAGGTTTCTGCCTCTTAAAGGAAGTTTTTCCTTGCCACTGTTGCCAAGTGCTTGCTCACCGGGGAATCTGTTGGGTCTCTTTAAATAATTTTATAAAGAGTTTGGTCTAGACCTGCTCTATATGTAAAGTGCCTTGATGTAACTTTGTTATGATTTGGCGCTATACAAATAAATCTGATTTGATTTTGTCAGGTCTGAGGAAGAGCCAAGCAATCAACAAATCAGGAAAAATTATCTCAAATAAAAAAAGAGACAAAAATGAAAGCTTTAATAACATGTAGGGCTGAGCAGGCACTGCGTTTCATAAAAAGAGCTTACTAAGAAATGGGTGATGGAGCAAACTGACAGGGATTGAGTTTTCAGTTTGTGTTCACGTCCTGTTCCCTCATGAGACAAGACACAGCCTTCCCTGCCCTAATCGCCTGTGTCTGGTCTCATCACTGTGTATTTCAGTCTTGTTTTCATTCTAGTCCTTGTCAGTTTGTCATTGCCGTTATCATCTATGCCTTGTTTCATGTCTACAGCCTCAGTGACGTTTTTGGTTTTTCTTATTAAAAACATTTATTTTTCATTGAAACTCTAGCAACTGAGTCCTCACCCCCACAACTACCTTGACACAAACCCTATATTAGTCCGCCAATTTTAAGAAGCTCAGTTGAGCAGAGTGGTACAAAGACAAATTTCAGAGATAATCAGATGCTTACCCAACCAAAGTATATTGCAGAAGCATCTTTCATTAATTGTAGAACGATGTATAAGAAGATAATGAAGAATATATAACGTAGATCTCAAATTTTTGCCTTCAATTTTGGCAAACAGAATACAAAAACACATTAAATACTTTGTAAAGCCAGCTCAGACAGGTTTTATAAATAGCTGCAAGGGAACTGACAATGTAAGAGGAGTTCTGAATTTACGAACTATTGCAATCAAATTAGCCACCCTCTCAATGCTTCTCAGCCTGGATGATGTGAAGCCATTTGACAGGGTTCATTACTAATTTTTTTCCCAGCTCCAAGAGCAATCTTCTTTACCCTCAAAGGACCTATATAAATATTTTCAAACCTGACAGTACATTACAAAACATCCAGATTGCAATTATATGAAAAGAGAAACAACAATATAGAATCTTCTTCATAAATACATGCTTCATAACGAACAATCAATGACAGAAAGTCTGTGTCAGCAATAACCAAGTATTTCACATGTATATGAAAATAATGTTAGATGTGGCAGAAAATACTTTGCAAATCAAAAAGCAATGGTAAATGGAGTTAAATACCCTTGGGAATGATGATACCTGGGAAAATACAATGCTTATAAAAAGTATTCATCCCCTCTTGGATGTTTCAACCTTTTATCACTTTTATAAATGAAATCATAGCCATTACAATTAGTCTTTTTGACAACAATTTGCCAAAAACAAAGAAAGAAACAACATCTTTAATATCAAAGTAAATGATTAAGCATTCACCCTCATCAGGTCAGTATTTAGTAGATGCACTTTTGGCTGGAATCACAGCACTGATTCTACTTTATGTGGATCTGTGATGATATGTGGATTCCAATCAGACTCGTACATCAGGACACAGCAATTTTTCTCCATTCTTCTTTGCAAAACAGCTACTTTAGGATTGGGAATGAACAGCTCTGTTCAAGTGCAGCCACAAATTTTTGATTAGATTGAGATCTGAGCCTTGACTTGGCCACTCCAGAACATTCACCTTGTAATCTTTGAACCATTATAGCTTTTGCTGTATGCTTGGGACCATTGGTTTGCTGGAAAATAAATCTTCTCCCAAGTTGTACTTCTCTTGCAGATTTGACTAACTGTGACACCGCTGGTATCAACTAGTTGGACCTCTGTTGAATTAGATGAGTCACCTTAAAGGGGCGGGGGGCCTATTTATGCAAATTCTTATTTTATGCAATATATTTTAATTAATTGACTAATTATTATTATTATTATTATTATTATTATTATTATATAATACAGATTATTTATTTTGTACAGGTTCATTCTTACTCCTTTGGGGTTATGTCTTTGTTTAGTTTTTTTGAGTGTTTTATAATCTTGTGCAATTAGCAAAATTAGCTTTACTTGTGTACAAATGATAACAGGCACTAACCTACACCTCCTGGCATATCTCCAGGAGACAAACACAGAGACATGAATGTTAATGCAATTAAATACAATACAGAGTAAAAACAAAACTATTAGTAATGTAGGATTATATTAATGTGAAAAAAACTGTTGCAACAATAATACAATTTAACAAGATATTTGTCAAGTAATACAGCTATGTACTTTGTAGCTTTATTATGGCCATGTTTCCTTCGACCCAGTCACAAGCACTTCTCCTGGTCACCTCCAGCTCCACTGTGGCATCAATTAATCTACGAAGAGATGACACCTGTTAGTTTGTCGAGTACAGTTACATTTTGTTGTGTGAGTTTATCAACTGCAATAACAAGATCGCAAGCTATTTGGAATCACTTAGTTTTCTGTGTAACGGTCATAAAATATATCTTAAAGTGGGTTCTGGCCAAGCCATTCCAGAAGGTGGATTTTCTTGTATGTGTGGGGCCTCCTGAGCATCAACAGGTGGAGCCATGCTGACATTATTCTAGAAGAGACCTTAATAAACCTGGGACTTAATTTTCCCCTCAACAATGTGGAAGTGTCTGGGTCCAGAGGCAGCGATTATTCAGATCCTGATGCTCCATCCACCATGCTCCCTCAGATGGAGGACGGTTTAATTTTGGTCTGCAGAGCTGAGTGTGTGTTGCACCACACGTAGCACTCACTGTATGTGGTTAACATAGGGAAGTTTCAGTCTCATGAGTACATCAGGCATGCTCCAGTTGTGTTGTGAAGTTTGGTGGTATAGCAGCTTCCTTTGTGGTATCCATGGTCGGGCTCCATGCTCTGTGATGGTGGTCTCCTGAGAGATGTGAAGCAGCTCCAATGATTCTTTTAAGCCTTCAGCAACAACTCTGAAGTTCTTGGTGATGTCACTGCTAATGTATGTTGAGTTGTTAAGTCATATTGTCTAGACTTCTATGAAAAAGAGAAGCATCAGAACTGACTAATCTCCTTCTATTAAGTTTGTCAGATGCTGGACTGACGAAGCGCTAAACTTCACACTAAGTCATCAGCTTTTCTTCATCTTTTGCCTGTAAGATCTTTGTTTTGAGGTCTGGTTCAACAGCTGATGTTTCTCTAAATGTCAGAGTTTTTATAAGTCTCTGGCCTACAACCTCCAGGCAAGCTGTAATAATCTTAACACCATTCAGCTTCTGTTCCCATCATTAGCTGATAGAACAACACTGTGGATGATCGATGATTTCAGTAGGAATGAGAACGATTCAGTAAATGTTTTTTTACTTAGTGATGTTGGAATCACCTCACATGTGCTCTGAAAAGAACAACAGAGAAGCCTACATGTCCCTCCAAAAGCCTTGTCTGCCTGTTTGAAAACGGCGCAGGTGATAAGGACACATGGTGGCCCTCCACCTTTGCTTTTTCCCAGGCTCTAGTTGCAGTAGAGAGCTGTCCCAGCCTTCTTCTCAACCAGATCGCAAAAGAGAGCAACATCAAACATTTGGATCCTACCACCAAAAAACCTGGGTCACAGTCTTCAACTCATGGGACGAGCTGTTTTCTGAGGACAACATGGACCGCTCGACCGAGCCAAAGAACGTGTTGCGGACACTCAGAGCCGATCGCTCTCTCTTTCCATTTAATCCCTCACTCTGGAGGAGTGGAGCACTAAAGTAAGAGGCTTATGTTTGGGCAGAGACAATTAGAATAGTGTGCATTGCAATTTGTTTTACTGTGTCTTTTGTTTATTTGGGATTCAGTTTCGTTTGTCTGCTTTGCTTTGTTTTGTTTCCCTTAACTCCCATAAGTTGTAAAATTGTTGTAAAAGTGATTGAGCAATATCACTGCTCAATACCTGATCTGTGAACTCTGTTCGCCAGCTTGGCTATTGTGTGGTGATATTGTAACAATCAACTCACGTGACGTCGTCTGCGATCTCTTCCCCTTCTCTTTTCTTCCCCCACACACATTCACACGTGGCAATCAGTCGCCATCTTGGCCATTGAAGACATCACTCACGTGACTCTCCGGCCATCTTTACTGCTTACACACACACATTGTTACCGCTATTGCTATCACCATTGCTAAGGCTGTCGCTATTCCTGTTCCATTCTTATTACATGTGCGTTATATGTTTTAGATTAGTAGCTGATGTGTGTCATTGGATAATCAAACTATAACAGCCTTTTATCCAGCTTCATGTTATTTTGAATAATTATCACTGTGAATAAATTCTGTTAGAATTTAAACTGTCATTGTTTGGGATTATTGTGACTGTAATTGTGACAGTTGCTGGATTCATAATGGTCAATGCCTGATTTCACTCCTTCTGTTAACCTTCTGAGGCTGTATGTTCAGTTTGATAATTTGGACATTGGTTCCTGGTAACAAGGTGGTGCCCCGAAATTCACTACTTATAGTAAACAGTCTTAGATGTCAATGATCATTTTCCATAATCATTGATATTAATCGCCAATCTCCAAATTGCTCCTACTAGTACACAACAGTGATCTGATCTTATTTTGGAATTGCAGCTGATTTCAAAGTGGCAGATAAATACACTATTTAGGAGTAGAACCCTGTGTTGTTGCCCTTCTCTGAGCTGAAAAGCTGTTCAAACACATCAGCTCTTGCTATATCTGCTCAAGTGGTTCTAAGTTATGTATGATTGAAGTAAATTGAATTTCTATGACTGATGTACACATGACCCGTGGACAGATTGGACACAATTCTAATAGTCAGACATGTAAAAAATAATAATGGCATTTTACTTTAATGTAGAATTGAGGCAACATGCATATAACATAATCTGCCAATGTCTTCAGTCTCAGTGTTGTTCTTCTTTGCTTACACTGGGGTTCCTGGAGTAGTACACAATTGTCATTACTACACTCTTCCAGTGAAGCCCTTTTCTGCCATGGAGTACATAACATTG
The DNA here is from genome assembly GCF_900963305.1 of Echeneis naucrates. Lineage (NCBI taxonomy): Eukaryota > Metazoa > Chordata > Actinopteri > Carangiformes > Echeneidae > Echeneis > Echeneis naucrates. Next base: position 19,940,682 of record NC_042518.1, on the reverse strand, counting down.
CTCCATCTGTCCACTTCTCACAGGGAAAGCTTAAGCATTATGCTTCAACAGAAAAAGACTATTAAATCAGCTGGATCCAAATTTTTGGCATGAGTTCATGGTGGATCCCTGAATATACTATCGAGAATAAATTTTTTTACATTCCAACTGCATGAGGAGAATAATAGGATGTGAGAGGCTGCAGCATATAAACTTAGCACAAAAAGGTAAGGAAATTTGTGTTTGGTAGGTTATTTCTTTGCTGTAACAATGCTTCTTGGTAATAAATCTTATACTGTCAGAAAGCCTGTCAAGTTTCATGTCTTTGGTCACGAGTCCAAGTCAAGTCTTAAGTCTAAAAAAATAAGTCTGTTAAGAGTACTGTACAGCTATGTCTAAGAAATTCAAAGCATTTACTGTATTATTATCACTCCAGACTAAGTTACAGTAACAGTAACATTACATAGCTGATGCGAAGCTAAACATGTTTGCTAATCATCCATATATGCTAATGTGACTTTATGTAAGTTACCGATCCAGGTGAGTTTTCAGGTGCCTGATAAAATTTGTAATCAATCCAGCGTCCTTAATTTTGAGACAGTCTGCACTTCGTTTGTTGATGCCATCTTTTTCAAAGTTTTTATAAACAACCTGATGGCAGCACCTGTGAGCATGGGCCCTGCTACAGTGGTCAGTAGGCGTCTCCTCCAAGAATGCATGCCACATTTGACTGATCTGGACAGGGCCCATGCAATAGGACCACTTCAAGGTGATGCTCTGAAAAACTTGGTTTTGCAGAGTGAGCCCAATCACCAAAATGAAGGCCAAGTTCCATACAATAGGGGATGTCAGACTCACCCTTTTCCTCACCCTTTCAGCACTTAGGCTGTCTTCTCGTGATTTGCAATGAAGGTTAGTAATGGTATTGCCGACGGCTCTCTGCCTAGACAATCCAGAAAAGACTGCACGTAGACAATCTCTGGTCTAATAGGGCTGTTAGGAGGCCTGCCATGACCACACTTCACCATCAGGTCCTTTTGCGGTGGTGTCAGCAACATGTGCACTTGAACCTGAACATGTGGAGAGGAGTGTTACGTTCAGCGATGAGACAGAGTGACCAACACAACCACATTGGCTGATTTGCGACAAATGCTGGTTGAAGAATGGGATGCCATCCCACAGCAGTGTGTGACCAGGTTGGTGACCCGCATGAGGATGAGGCTGCCGTGGCTGCTTTTGGTTCTTCCACACGCTACTGAGGCTCCTGTTTGTTAAATGAAGAAATTGCTAAATTGCCAATATGCCTTGTTTCTTCAAACTCAAATAATTAATTCCACCGAACCAGAGTCAATGGCAGAATAAGCTGTTTGGCATTGGCAGAAAAAAATTTGCACTTTTTTTATGGGCGTAATCCCCATACTCAGCTCTGCTGCTCATCCCATTAATGCATGTTCCTTACAAATGTGGCACCATTTAAAAGGGAAATAAACAGGCTTTCTGACAGAATAAGATTTATTACCAAGAAGCATTGTTACAGCAAAGAAATAATCTACCAAACACAAATTTCCTTACCTTTTTGTGCTAAGTTCAAAATATTTTATCATTAATGGCATAGTGGTTAGCGCTGTTGCCCCACAACAAGAAGGTTGCAGGTTTGGTCCCTGGGCCTGCGGCCTTTTTGTGCAGTGTTTGTATTTTCTCCCCATGTGGGTTTCCTCCAGGTACTCCAATTTCCTCCCACCGTCCAAAGACATGCATGTTTGGGTTAATTGGTGACTCTAAGAGTGTGAGTGTGAGTGGTTGTTTGTCTCTGTCTCTGTGCGTTGGCCCTGTGATGGACTCGTGACCTGTCCAGGGTGTACCCCACCCTTGCCCAGTGTGAGCTGCGATTGGCTACAGCACCCCCGCGACCCAGAAATGGATAAGTGGTAGAAAATGAATGAATGAATCATTCAATTGAGTGAAAAAATGAAATATGATGAAAAAGATTTGCTTTTTATTTTGTGTAATAAGGTTTTCCTATTTTTCTAGTCTTTCAAAACCCAGACTGAGAAGAGCCACCACCTAAATATATCTATTACTGATAGTATATTATCATAGTATATTATGAAAGGACTTTAAGTTCTACTTAACAAAGACCTTTGACTTCATGCTGCAGCATATAAGATAAGATTGTCACTGTAATGAGTCTCAGGAAGAAACAGTCCTTTCTAAAGATATATTAAAGCATCCTGATCATCCTGAGACTTCTGAGCATCCTTGCCAGTTTATTGGGTACTGGACCAGTCCTGTACCCAATAAACTGCGAAGTTGACCATTTATTGTGAGTTACAGAAAAGCAATGACTTTCTAAGCCTGATGTTTGTACGTTGTATGTGTTGGAGGAAAGCAAGGTATATCTGACAGTTAGCAATTCTGGATGCTCACAGGAGGAAACTCGTTCTCATCGTCCAGGCACACAGGTCCAGCAGCAAACTCATGCTCTGGAATGACTTCACCTTTCTTGGCCCCACCATCTTCAGAATAGCCTAGGTTAAAACCGATGAGACAGGTTAACAACAAGTTCAAATGAAGGTAAAGTTGTACAGCACAACCACTGTAAATGCTCACACACAATACAATATAAATGAGAACGGTCTGCGACAACTAACCAGTGAGGGTTGCAGTTAAAGGTGTACAGGCTGGTAAGGCAGCAGTTGCAGCATAGGTTGGAAAGGCCTGGGCAGGTCTTGTAGCCTCTGACCATTCTCTTCCATCGCTGTCATCATCACCACCAAAAAGCCTACGATTGGAAGACAGAAAAAGAAGCATGGACATAGGTGGAAAAGATGCCACTCATCTTCTGTTTTAGTTAATAATAAGGATGTATTTTTAGTATTATTTAAAACTCCATCAGCAGTCTTGTTTGACTCATTATTTGTTATTTCAATGACAATTAATAACCATCAATTCTATGAACTAAGAATCTCACTGGTTGAATAAGCATAGTGTTGGCCACAGCACAGAGCTCTATTGTTCCTCCTTCTTGTTAGGCCTGATGCTGAGTATCTGTTCAGCCTCTGTGAAACTCACCTGTGTTTGTGTGCCAACATGCACTCGCCTCCATCCTGTGCATCCACATTATAGATGAACAGGTGGCCATTCGCTGTGGCCACCAGCAGCCGTGGAAGCTTCTGGATTCTAAAACATCAGGTTGAGTTTCTCTTACACCTTTTTAGAATAGTTATAGCCACACACATTAGTCCATTCCTTCAGAAACAGGAGCAAAGTATTCATTCATTTATTTACACTTCTTCACCCTCCAAATGGGTCAGTTATTATGTGTCAAACAATATCTAAATCTTCAGCTGCGTGCGATGGGAATTGGGAATAGTATTTCACGTTATTATTAAGAACAAGTCAAAGATTCAGTTTAATATTTGATCAGCTGTTGGTTTTTAGTAGCAACAACATTGCTACAACATTTGGACACTGGAATAATGGGGGCTTCAAAATATTGATTTCATCTGCATACAAGGTTATACTTAACATGATTTTACTCTTAGTTATAGTAACCAAAAAAAGCAAGTCAGTGTTGGCCGGCATTTGCATGCACCCTCGTACCCTTTTGCTTTGTCATTAAAAACAACCAAGAGATTTCAGTATAGCATTTCAGTGTAATATAGAATTATTGCCAAACAGAAATCGGTTGCAAATGTTGACTGAATATCAGAATTGCTCTCTAAAATCTCTTCTCTTTCAACATTGAAAAACACAATGGTGTGTACTTTAAAAGTGCAGCACATGAGAACAGACGGACACTCACATAGCCAAGGTGCAGGCATTCCTCTGGCCAGAGGGGAGGAGGTGAACAGTGGCAAATGCCCGGTCTTGGGTCATTATGCCAGATACCTGAGCAGGGAGGTAGCTGCTGGCTGCTGAGAACATCTTGCCCATGTAAGCTGTCCAGGTGGCAGACTCATCCCCTCCACTGTATACAAAGCAATAATCTTGTTTCAGAATAAATACCACCAACACCTTGATTTATACTTTGGTGATTGAGTGAGTTTTATTTTTGGCCACAGGCAATGATGTGAATCATTTACATCCATTGGTAAATTAATTTGTAAAGCTGAGAAGGATTTGGACTTTGTCTGGTTCATTGTCTGATCTCATACATATATATATATATATATATATTAGGACTGTCAAACTATTGAAATGTTTACTGAAAATAATCTTATATTTAATATGTGTTTATTTAAACTAAATAACAGGTGTGGTGCACAGATTGCAATTTATAGATTAAAACAAACAAACAAAAAAACAAAAAAAAAAAAACTAAACAAAACAATCATATTTAGAGACCACTCTTTTTCTTTATTTTATTTTATTTTTTTTGGATTACTGTGGCCCTTTAAATTTATAATCTTTTAGCCAGCTGCTGAGACAGACTCACTTGTTTATTTGTTTATCGGAGATGAGAGCTGACCGTTTCTTATGTTCAATGTTACCTGGAGTGGTGAGATATTTATGAGCCAGCAGTGTCAGCTTTACATGGACTCCTGCATGAGCTGAGCACTAGTTATGGAGGTATTGATTCCATGGTATCCATATATTGATACTCCCACACAACTCATTTGACTATCGATTACTCTAATGAAGTATTGATACTAATTCATAAATGTGTAACAAAACTGCATGTGTCACTTCTGAATTTTTTATTGTAATTTAAATTCAATTCATTTAAATTCATCAGTATTAATGCATTTGTTTTGACAACCCTAATATATACCATATTTTTCGCACTATAAGGGTTACAGTTAGGGTTAAAATAATTAAATTTTCTCAAAAATTGGCAGTGCTCCTTATAATGTGGTGCACCTTAAGTATGAATTCTTGTTGTGCTTACTGACCTCGAACCAATTTTATGTGGTACACTATGCTCAAAAATCTGTCAAAATGTTTCAGTGTGACTTTGGTGACCGCTTGATGGATTGTCAACATTCCCAGCTGACACAGGGACGCTGTGTTAACGGTGGTCCTTGGTTGGATATGGAATATGCATATATGCAACATCAGACAACATTAGATAACTAATTATGTACTTCTGGCAACCAACCATCATCCAACATTTAGTCAATGTTACCTTTCTGTAATTAGACATCAAGCCAATGTTAGGTTTTTAATGTAAACCAAATTTTCAAATCCATATCATAGTTATAATCAAATGTGGGGATACAACTTTGTTCCGTCGTCACACTAACCTCAGGTGTTTTCTATCGCTGGCGACGATAAACCAATCAGAGAACATATGCAGTACACTGACCTCCGCCACTTTTTGTAATACCGGTAAGTACTGTGCTTCGTTTATATGTTTTATCATGCGCCTTATGTATGAACATAGACCCATTCATTGATATTGCGCCTTATAACCCGGTGCGCCTTATGGTCCGCAAAATACGGTATATTCCAACTTTTGGCTTCCCATTATCCCATTTATCCGGGCTTAGGATCGGCACAAGAGTACCATTAGTAGGTGCCTCATGGCTGGGGTTTCTTTTCGGGTCATTGAACCACGGTCTCCCACATACCAAGTAGGTATACTCATCACTATACTAACAAGGCCTCATGTATCTGTATCTGACAGGGTTTATTCAGTATCTCAGGTGGTTATGTTAGTGAGCCTGTTTTGATTCCAGCTGCTTCAAATTGCAGAAAGCTTTGACGCATCTCAATAAATTCCACGTAACAGTCCCAACAGAAGTATTTCTGTCACAGAAACAATTGTTTTTTCTTCTCAAACAGACAGGTGTAACAAAAAAAGCAAACCCTAATAAAAAAAAAAGTGTTGCATTGAACAAAATTAGCTTGCTTGGACTGTATATGGCGGAAGTAAATATGACTGTGAAACTAACTTAACACTGTGACCATTTGAATGCATAAAGGGAATTTCAGTGCGGTTTTCATGCATGTGAGCCAAATATCAGTCAGTCAGTTCTGATGTAAAAAGAAAATATGTGTGGGTTCCTCCTTGCATGAATTCTGCACATGCTGCAGGACCGCATGATGGGACAGGAGAGGACAGGGCTACAGCTTCTTGGTTCACAATAAAAGTAATTGTGTATGTATGTGTGTGTGTGTGTGTGTGCACGTGTGTATACATGTACCTTGGTCCTACTTGTTCCAGTTTAAAGATATGCACTGTCTCTGTGTTGCTGGAAGCACAGAGGAACTGGCTGTCTGGGCTAAAGGACAAAGAGTTTATACTGACGTACCTGCAGACAAACAGACAGATACACACATAACCATATACACAAATACAGATCAACTTACACAAACACTTGACAATGTGATCAGTAATTTGAAGCAGAGTTCACTGTAACTGTAACAACCATATTAGCAGAGAATTTAGACCTCATGGGTCTACTTGTTCGAAAGCAAGTCTGTAATCCTTGAGGATTTAAGCCAGTACTTCTCAATTATTTTCTGTTACGCGCCCCCTAGGAAAAAGAAAATATTTCGCGCCCCCCCACTCTCCGCCGCAACTATAAATGGTGTCATTTGTCTATAAAATTGTTATAAGTACACCTTTGCATGACATTGTATTCTTATTATCATTAAAGAAAATAAAAGAAAAGTCCTGTAGGATCACAAACACCCCCCCAGCATTGCACACACACCCCACTATTTGAGAAGCACTGAATTAAGCCAACATAGAGGTGCCTTTTATTACTAATCAGTAACTAGGATGTCCTCAAGCCAAGATGCCAAGTATGGCTGTTGCCAATTGTTTAATTCTTGACTAAAATGGTACTGCTAAGTAGGACTAATTTGTTGAATGTAATTTGAGAGTTGGCAGCATGGTGGCATAGTGGCTAGCGCTTTTGCCTCACAGCAAAAATGTCACAGGCTTGATTCAAGGGCTTAGAGCCTGTCTGTGGAGTTTTCTTGCCCTCCCCATCCCTGCTTAGGTTTACTCCCGTATTCCAAAGACATGCACGTCTGGGTTGATTGGTTACTCTAAATTGTCTGTAGGCGGGAGTGTGAGTGGTTGTTTTTCTCTGTATGTCTATGTATTGGCCCTGAGATAAACTGGCAACCTGTCCATGGTGTACCCCACCCTGCCCAAGAATGTTTGCTAAGATTGGCTCCAGCACCCCCCTTGACCGTTACAGATAAGCGGTAGCAAGAGTGAGAGTGAAAGAATTAAAGATGTTCATAAAAAGATTAAAACATGATACGAGATACAAAGAAAGAAACATTTAAGAAAAAGCAGGTGCGATACATGAAGTGGAATTGGCCTGGTACAAAAAAAGGTCTTCTTGTTGGTGAATTTTTATATAACTCACCAGATGAAATTTTATTTAGGTTTGATTCTTAACTGAGGGCCTATTGAGGCCAAAGAGCCAGCAGGAACAAACAGATTACCAAAGGAAGAATGTGTTAAATCTGACCTCTTCATGCCCCGACGAAACTCAAACAGACGCAGGCCCTCAGGGATGGAGAACACTCGGATGATGGTGCCCTGTGGAACCAATGCTCTTCTTTATTTACTTTGGTGCAGAAGATATTGCATGTTATGGCAGAATGGACATATTCAGTGTCTATCCATTTATTGTAACATAAATAAAACTCTACCGCCCAATTAGCCCCTTGTACTACAATGCTCTACTCAATAATATAAAAGCTTTGAAAGAAAACGTGATGATGATTTTGTTTTACAAAACAGTTACAAACAATAACAAAAGAAGGTAGTGTTTGTAAAAAGCTTAAGGAGTAATTAACTTCAGTGTCTCATTGTATAATTTTCCTTGCACAAAGGAATAGTGAGAAATTGCACGAAGCAAAATTCAACCTTTGCGAAAAGTGAATCCAGAGCAGATTTCATGGAAATTCAACCTGTTTGAAAGTGACATAATTCAGTACTAGTGACATAATTCAGTACTAGTCAGGGAAAATATATGACCAGTGATTGGAAAGGTCAGGAGATCAACAATCACTCTCTGGGTCATCATTAACAGGGCTGGAGTGTTGGCTGAGCAGACTGCCACTCTGGGACTAGCTCTTGCCCATTTGATGGAGTTTGTTTTTCAGAGGTATGAATCTTGAACAGGTTGGTAGCATCTGGTAGGTCTTTCTTACTCTTTCAGAGGCGCTGGCCAGTTTGGTGGCTGCTGTGTTGAAGGCGAGAGCTGCCACAGGACTGTCATGAGCTGGGATCATTGTCACTCTGCTCTGAAATGGGAAGAGGATGACGAGACAGGTGAAAAGACATTAGGGCAGAGACAGCAATCAGAAAAGGAGGGAAAAACCGGGAAGTAAATCAGACAGCAACACAACAAAACCAAGACTTCAAAATAAAACAGATCCTGACAGCTATTGTCACTTAGATGATGATGTTCTGTCTTGTGACTATGTCAAGTCCGGTGTACCATATTACTCTGAGCAATGGAGCTCCATTGTTGAAAACATTTCACTGACTTACTGTGTTGTACAGGGTGACATGTTTCCTCAACACCGTAAACATACACAACATATAGTTTTGTCCAATCCCACAGACACTGTCGTCTAAATGTTCATTATATAATATAATTACTTGAAAATAGCCACCAGAAGTTCCTGTTCTAACTGTGCATTTAACAAGGCTTTTGTCAAATAAGGGCCATGGGATTAACCAAAACCCCGACAGTCCAGACACCTCTCATGAAGAAATGTTGGTTGAACTCTATTTTTGATATTAAAACAGTATTATTTTTATATTGAAAACAACAGCAGGCGTGGCAAGTAAACCTACTGTTAATTCAACCTGAAGAAATGTTGGTGGCACTTTATTGTGTACTGTTTATATTGAAAATGAGAGCAGAAGGTGAACCTTCTGGCTGCACTTCATTCAAATAAAAGGTTAATGATATTAATTGTTGTTTGATTGTTTATAATATCCAATAATAATATAATAATTAATTTAAACACGATTTCCTTACAGGATACAACAGGGATCTCTGAAACTTCGGTCCAGTATCCAGGTATTTATTTCAGAGTCACACTGGTTGAATTTTTGGCTAAAACGTACTGAATCGATTTCGAGTCACTGTGTTGATCGAATATAGAATCGTTCTAAATGAAACAAGATCGTCCTTGAATCAAATTGGCAACCATGAATCTTGATTTGAATCAAATCGTTGTTAAAGTGAATCGTTACACCCCTATTTAGAACATATCCTCAGCTGCTGCTCAAAGGCCTTGGGAGATGGGTGGTACCAGTGGCGCCATGACAAGGTTCTGCGGGCAGTAGTGGATATTGTCTGTACTGGCATCAACAACAGCGCCCACTGGTAGCACCCCTCCAAGTGTACTATCACCTTCGTCCGAGCAGGCGACAAGCCCAGCCCCCTAAGAAGACCCGGGGGGGGCTGCTTGCAATGACAAGAGACTAGCAACTACTGGTAGACCTTGCAGCACAGTCCCTACATTGGGTCCTGGGACTCCTTGGGATCTGTGGACTGCACAGATGAAGAACACCATGGAAGCTGTTGAAAAGGCTTCACATTGGCTCTGGTTGAGGAGGGTGGATGCGTGGTGTAGTGAACAAAAGTCGGGGCCTGATTGCCCCCCCCACTGGGTCACCCAGGTGTCTGATGTAACACCCAAAACACCCTGTGACCCCGGTTACATCACTGAATATATGTCCAGTTTGCACCAGAAGGTGTATCTCAGTATATATTGGGCTACAGAAATAATATTTGATTTGACTTTAACTGTAAACCTAGCATTGGCCTTAAAAAAAGAAGTACTTGTTGGGCTCTGATTTCAAGTTTTTCCAAAAATGTTAGTTAGCACTAAGACAAACAAACAACTTGCCCCAATCTTATTGTGCATGATGAGTTCCTTTCTCTGACTGAGTTCACATGGACAGCAAGCAAGTGGTTAAGGTCTTCTAATACACTTCCAAGGATAAAGAAACCACTGGAAATTTGAACACTACCAAAGTTAAAAGTATACAGATGTTTTCTGCACTAAAAGACAAACGTCCTGATTTATATAACTGCTAAGATTCCCCTTCATCCCTTAAATTTCATCCTAGATCTTTCTTCTTATCTTATCTTTCTTATCATACAAAATGCAACCTTTCCCAACAATAAAAAACTTGAGGTTGCAGGATAAATATCCTGGCGTATCTGGTGTCACAGACACAGCCATAGCCAGGGAGAAAAGGGTGTCAGAAAAACAAGTATTGGAGCAGTGAGAGAAGATAGGATGACCTGAAACAGAACGTCTTCAAAGAAAACGGTATCCATAATTTCCCCTGAGTCAACTTCAGCTCTGACAAAACCTTCAGTTTCAGGTGAGTGCTCTTTAGTTAAAACCAGTGTCAAAAAAGTTTGGAAACACTGAGCCCTCTCTTACACCCAGTAGAAAACAACACAAAGTTAAATGCATTCTATTTTCAGGCCAATGTAGCTTTCTTCTCCATCTATTTCTTACATGATATAACCCCCCCCCCCCATCAGATCTGTTGACATGCTGGTCTTAAGATCAGGTGTGGTCAGGAGGTTTGTTGGCTTTCTGCTATCTTGAGGCAAGAGCAACTGATTGTGTGACTGACCATCAGAAACCCAGTTTTAAGTCAGTGGTGCAGTATTTTGTTGTCACTTTAAAGGTGCATGGCAGGTACTCTTAACATCATATCATAACATGCAAATGATGGCTGAAAACTAGAAACTAAACAGCTCCTCATGGCAACATTGTGTATGTAGTGATAGCTACATACACAATGCCAAAATTAAGATTGGTGATTTCTTAACAAAACTGTAGGCTACAAATTTACTGTGCGAGTCAATAGATACTAAATGAGAAAGATTGAAAATGACCTGCAGAAAATTGTAAATTGCTGAGGCACAAATGGCAGTTCAATAGCTGAATTGTCCTGCGATTATATGTTGCTTACCAAATTGTTGGCATCATACACTATGATCTCTCCAATGGTGGCATTGCCAGGGTACGCCAGGTAAGAGCTGGAATGGTTGACAGAAAGGGCAAAGAGACCTGCAAGAGAGAAAATGGAAGTATAGCAAGGACAGAGAACAACTGTTACCTTGTACTAGAATAGTGGCCTTGGGCAATTGATGGCTCACTTAGAAATTCAATCAGTTTGTGGGAAAAAGATTAAGAGGCCTAACTTATATCTGGCACAATGAACTGTGCCACAATGTGGCAAAGTGCACAAAAAAACACAATGAACACAAACTGCAATTTCCCAATCTGGGATAAATAAAGTATCTATCTATCTAGCTATCTATCTATCTATCTATCTATCTATCTGTCAATGCAGTACAAAGTTCAAAGCCCGTCTTTCCTAGTTTAAGACTAATGCAGTAGGCATCATCTCATATTGGGCCCACACGGTTTAAAAAATAAAACCATCCCACCAGTCTTATTATGTGGTGTTGAGGTGTGGATAGTGCTTGCCCTGTGCACTTGGCCATCTCTTAACTCTCAGGGTGCAAAGCATTGCTTTAATGTGTCTTAATATGTGAGGTCTGGACTCACTGGACAGAACTAGACCCATTGTTCTGTCATCATGTGATCCAACCAACACAAACACAATCTAATTAGGTATAAATGCTATTGCATTATAATAACTATGCAGCAAGTTAAAATTGTGCCTGGTTTTCCCAGGTGAACCCATGACCTTGTTGTGAGGCAACAGCGCTAACAACCATGCCGCCATGCTGCTGTTTGTCTCAAGTTATTTGATGCAATTGTCCTATGAATGGAAAAATCCTATTGACTTCATCTCTGGCCATCCCATTTCTTATATTTCTTCACCAGTCAGATGTGTTTTTAAGATGTAATAATCTTAGTGATCAAAGTGTTACTATGCCAGAAACGAATGACAGGAAGGAAAAAGCTAGCTTACATCTACTGGTAGCATGTCTTACCTGAGGGGTTGGATGGAGTGTTGAGCAGAGTCTTCAGCAGTTTCAGGTCTTTTATATTGTGGATATAAATTGAGTCTTCGAGGCACACCACAAGTCTCTGCAAATTTACAAAATGTACACAGTAAGTTAAAATTTAGCTCATTATAGGACCATATGTCACACCAACATCTAACATCTACAATCTGCCCATCTTACAATGCTGTGCAGTATTAGTTTTAACAGCAAATTTAGATTTAGTTTTATTCAATCTTTTGACTTGAATGTCCCTTAGCTTTAGTCACAATTTAACTTTACAATTTACACTTACTATGTTGTTTTAGTTGACTAAATATCACTAGATTATAGTTGACTAAATCTGCAGTAGATTTAGTTGACAATAATATAGTCAAAGTTTAAAAATTCTTTAAATTTGTGTTGATTTTCTGGAGTCATAATTTCTACTAGATTAAATTAGTCCTATACTTACCTGTGATGGAATGGAAGTGCAATACTGGCACAAATACATAATTGAAACACAAACCTGTTATTTTTTGTTTTGTTTTACCTTGCTTGTATTTTTCTTTTAAACAGCATCTCAATAACAATAAGAAAATAAACAATGAGCAGTAGACCTAGAGGGGTATTCCATCAACATCACATAAGAAAGCCTGGTTCATCTGATGGATCCAGACTGAAACGAGTGCCATCTCCCAATCAAGCCATAAGTTGTTCCACTAACTCAACCTTGCTTCATCAGGCTGTTTCAAACCAGATTTACATAGCTTGGTTTTGCACCTGTGCTAAGAATAGTAATAATCTAGAGAAACCTATCAATTGATGCAAAGAGGCAAAAGTTAGTACAGAGTACAGTTTTTTGTTTTTTTTTCCGGTGGCAGAACAAACACTTTATGAAGAAGAAAAAGACATACTCTCAAAAAGAGACAATACATTGTCACTAATAAGATAGTAAGGGACAAGGCTTGGCAAACTAAAGTGGGTGACTAAATGTCTTTGTTGTGCAAGTTTACAACAATAGTTTCACATTACATGTGTATAGTACTTTGTAATATCATATCATATCATCGGAAGCGTAGTGCTGTCATGTCAGTAAAAGAAAAAAAATCTGTATCATGTTATAAGCATTTCACATTATAACGTGATATTGTCACATTATTACAATATATAAACTTATCACGTTATAGTGTGATATTTTACTGTTAGAACAATATACCATTTACCATGTTATAACCATGTTATAACTGGATAAGTTCATTGTTAGAACAATAAACTTTTCACGTTATAATGTGATAATTCATATAACCCTGTTATAACGTGAAAGGTCTCGTGTTTGAATGAGGAAATAGAGAGGGAATATGGCTGATTTACACCATTTGATCAAGTTCTACTTCATGCTTGGGTTGAGACATGGGGTGGACATGCGCACGGTGGATGATATTGTGATAAGTATGTGTACACTACGAAGGTTTTTAAAAAGCATGAGACTGTACGGAAAGAAGAATGAGTCCGACCCTCTGGAGGTATGTTGTTCTAACAATAAAATATCACGTCATAACGTGATGAATTTATATATTGTAATAACGTGAAAGTATCATTTTATAACATGAAATGTAGAACAATGAAAATATCACTTTGTAACGTGATACTGATGTTTTTCTTTTGGGCAGCACTACACATTTGTATGACATTTTCTGCACAAATAAACTTTTTTTTTTTTAATCAAACGAATGAACATTCAGATCACTAGACTAAGTGGTTATATTATCAGTACTGAAATGATGAAAAATGGGAAATATTTCTGCCTATTTTCTTCTATTTTAATTTTAAACATGGTCTCCACAGGTCTCCACCAGAAAAACTAACATAAGCAGAACTGGCACTGAGCTCCAACAAGGGAAAGTCACAGATTGAAGGAATAGAGGGGTGTACATCATCTCATATAATTTTTTTTATTTTCCAAGGGGCTTGGGACCAGTATGGTGAAGGTATTGTCCACTAACCTCCTTCCACTGGGGTTGTTAGTTGTAAACACTAATGGAATGGAGTTGTATGGAGGTGCGATTCACCACCGCTATTAATAATGACATTGCACGTGTGGCTTATACCATCAAGTAACAAATTAAAACAAAACTTATCATCATAATAAACACACAACAGCCTGATAGGAACTAGCCACTAAAGTTACGTCTTACACTCACAAAAAAAAAAAAAAAAAAACCTTTAATAATAACACATACACTGTGCAGAATTTCCCCACGAAGCCATAGTTTAGGGCAATCATGGTTTTGTACTGCTCTTTATTGGATCAGAGTTTACTCTAGAGTCCCTAATTTACTTTTGTAAAAACTTAAATGCAACACTGAAATTTCTTGGTGTATCAAAAGGCCTGTATGTGTGGGTAAATTGTTAATAAATTCATTGTCAAGCCTGACAGACAATTAATTCTGACAGAACTAAACAGTATCCTAAAGGCTGTTGTGACAAAAACAGCTACGTTTGTGGATGTGAAACAGGGTAGTTCACCTGTCTGTTCAACTTGACAGCAAGGATTTTATTGGGGTAACTGTAGTTGCAGATCTCTGTTCCCTTCTTGAAATGGTAGATGTTCATTCGCTGCGGCATTGAGATGCTCACCACGACTACTAGACTGCTTGAGAAGAGACGCTCCACGATGTAGACATCTGGAGTCTCTGCTGGGGAAGAACAGGAAGCAGACACACAGGAAAAACATTTTCCTACATATCGGCATAATAGACAATGTCTGTAAAACTGTGCACAGGACACCTGTAACTGCACATAATGTCAGTTATCATATATCACACCAAAGCATTTTTGGTTTTCCACTTTGTTGTAGCTGTCGTTTTTAAAGATATGATTAGGGGTGTATATTGGGGGGCAGCAGATTGAGTCAGAGGTACCACAGACCAAGATAATCAGAGGCAGCCAATAAATCAGTGCATGAATGGATTAAGAAAGAAACATTCTTAGTTTGTAGATCTCTGTCTCTGGCCTGTGTCCTTCAGTGAAATGTGTAATTGTGCTGGTGAATCCCAACTTTGAAATTGGTGGAAATGTTGCAGCAAACTATTTCCTATCAAGAAAGAGGCACAAACTTTGGACTTTACCAATTTGCCTTTTAAGATTTTTAATATTCAAAACAAGTTTATGTATTTGTGCATAAAGATCTTATAACACAGTTACAAAGCTCTATTCCAAGACAATCATATCATGTTGTTATCATGTTGGACATATCAACTTAGTCAAAATGACCATTCTACCAGTATTTTTGTACCTTTTCCAGGCCTTTCTGCTTTTTATTCCTGAATCCTTTTTCCAACATCATGAACATCAATAATGCTGAATCATTCCTTCATACCTATGGCAGGATAAAAAAAAAAAACACACTTAAACAAGACATAAAAAATGCATATTTACCACTCTCATGGAAGCAGTCCAGTTTGTCTACCATCGTCAGAGAAAAGAGTTTGTAGCCAGTCTTTGTTCCCAAAGCCAGTGACCTTCAATACGCACACGTAGACATTTACTATCAATATGACTGTTAGGTTCCAATTTCTTATAGCATTTGCCTCACCTTCCGGTATAACCTTACTTTGTATACACTTTCAGGTGGCATGGTAGTTTAGCTGGATGGTGTTCAACGTGTTTGAGACATCAGGGCTTTTTTACACCAGGCATTTTCATAATGGCCACCTGCACTTTTATTCCCTTCTGTCAAATTAGTACATTCCTGTCCTGTCTTATCCTGCCTCTTGACAGCAGTAACCCTCCAATATTACACAGTAAAAGGAAATCATATTTTAGATCTACTGTTGAACACTGTGTCATCCAGCTTTCTTTCTGTTGAACTCAATTTTGTTCAAAAAAATTAAAAAATTAAAAACATTGGAATGAGATGCCATACAGAAGAAATGGAAAAACTTCAGTGTGCTGTCTTCTGCTGTTTGAAAATTGTTAAGCAGACATTTACAATACATTTACATTACATGCAAAACATTTCAGAATATCCAGCACTTATCTTTCTGTTTCAACAAACTTTGCTACAGAGCTTATTAAACATAAAGAAACCTTCTGCAATTTTGTGTATTATTATTATTATGCTGGCAGTTTTGATACTTACAGTTTAAATGCCTAATAAATTATTGATACTTCATGTATTCAGCTGTTGCTTGTGGTTTAAAACTCTATGGTGATGTGATTTAAATTCAAAATTCATATTCAAAGTTCAGGTTTCTGGAACCCACTTTTGCAACACTTGCATCCTCAAACAGAGCATAATGGCTTTTGCAACACTACCTTTCTTTGACAAAGATAGTTGTGGGAGGTTGATTTTGTCCAACAGTGGTCATATCTTAACTTTTAGGTCTCAGATTAGGTATTGAAAAACACTGAGCCTTGACGTCAGGTTGCATGTGTTTGGACAGCCCAAGTGGCACCAGAGGCCAACATATCCTGAGCTATTTTCAAATGCAGGAGCGAGCTGATTGTTATGAGGACATTTGGTGGAATGTCCTGCATTGATGTAGGAATCTGTTCCTGTTTTTGAAAATGCATTTTTCCTCGCAGCATTTGGTTTTAAATACACATCTATACGGGGCGGAATCAGATGAGAGCAGATGCTTACGTGGAGTCTTGGTTGAAAGAGGCGAAGCCGAACAGGGGCCCTGGTCCGTCCAGTCCGCTACACCCTCCGGCTCTCTCTTCTGTCTCCATCCCGATTCCCAGCAACCTCCTCCTCCCCCTCCGCCCTGGATCGGAGGCCCGGGATCGGCGGCACCACCTCGCTCGATGTCGGCGGAAGACGGCTCCAATATGGCAGAACTGAAGGCCGAGTGAAGATGAGGGTGGGCGCCCGAAGTAGAGCAGAGAAACTCAAAGACCGATGAGTGGTTGTTTGGAGGTCACTGAACCAGAGCCTGGAGGAAGAGAAAAAGAAGCAAAACAAGAACAGCTGACGAGGTGACGTCAGCTTTCCGCTTTTTACGATTGGCTGATAGTGTGGACGGAGTTGTGGGCTTTTGTTACGATTGGCGAGGAGGGTTTGTGTGCATGTATCTGTCTGTCCCACAATTATGTATGAACAAAATGAATGATTGTAACTTTGTGTGTGTGGGTGTGTCTAGCTGTGTATAGCTGTATGTGTGCGAGTATCTGCTTGTATATGTCTTTTTGTCTCTGTGTGTCAGTAAATTAGCTGCTGTCAGAGCTGTCTGTCAAGTCTTTGCTCACATCTACAGTAAAGGCAAGACAACTTTTGGCCTCAAACTAGTGCTATTTATAGCAAAATGTTACCTCCTACTAGAAAACCTCCCACTGTCGGTTAATGCAGTTGCCTCACAGCAAGGTTTTGGGTTTGATTCCCACCCTGGGGTCTTTCTGTGAGGAGTTTACATGTTCTTTCTGTGCCTGTGTAGGCTTCTTCCAACAGTCCAAAGACATGCATGTTTAGGTTAACTGGTGGTCTAATTTGCATGAAGGTCTGAGTGTGAGTGGTTGTCTGTCTCTGTCTATCTTTATGATAGACTGGCAACCTGTACAGGGTGTACCCCACCCTTAGCCAGCGTGAGCTGAGATTGGATCCGGCACCCCTCCACAACCAGGAAACGGATAAACAGTAGAAGATGAATGAATGACTGAATGAATGAGTTTTGCATCATCAGGGATTTTCTTCCAGACTTTTTGGGGGCTGAGGCACCCTCCATAATAACTACTGAAGCCAATGTCAAGGCAGCCAAGGGATGATGTGAAGGAGGAAAGTTAAACTGCCCTTTTAGTAGGATAGGAGGTAGAGGCAGTGGAACATTGAGAAACAACCTTAAGACATACATCAGAGTGTTTAAATATAAATGTCAAAATGTAAAACAGAATATGAAGGAGGCATCTTGATATCCATTGTTTGGCCTGTAGATATATTTTTATTTCTGGAAAAGATGTTTTAGCCACAAAAATCACAAAGCACATCTATTGACAGTATTTTAAAGTTACATAAAAGCATATCCCAAATATGATACACATGCATATGGCTTTATGGCAAAAGTATTCCTCGGGAATTCTTCTCTCCTTGCATTTGGTTCAGTTCAATGCTGCAAAACAAAAATACTAACATGTTATAACACTTGATGCTATGGGGTTGTACTAACAGATATGAGCTTATGCAGTTGATGGCTATTGCAGAACCAAAATTTACCACTGGACAAAACCTGCTGTAGTTAAACTATCAGTGGTCTTTGGAATCATTGGAAATCATTCATAAGATACAAAAACATTTGCTGTAAAGTAACATCACAGGAACTTGTCAATCATAAATAAGTGCAATAAGTGCATCAATAATAATGTTTATGATTAAGTTATGCGTAAACTATCTAAACTTTGTATTTCTGCTCATAAGTTCAGACACAGAGTTTGAGAGTTGTACCTTAAAATCCCAGATCACCAAGGCTCCATCCAGACCAACACTACTGAACTTCTCCACTTTGGTTTTGTCACCTGATACAACACACATCTGCCTGCAGGACACAACACAACACAAGCTTTTAGAAAAATTAAATCCCGTCTGATTGTTTCAATAACTTAATGGAAAAGCCTGACCCTTGTTCTTGTGACTATAGCTCATACATAGCTGCCATGGACACCTCAGGCTCAGTGACTGAATGTAAACCTTCAGAGCCTTGATTGGACACAGCAGGTTCACTCTCTCCTCCAGTTTATACTGGAATGGAGAAGGGTGATATGCCTCCGATTCGTTACCTGTTCAAATGGCTGGGTTTTATCACAATTTGATACAAAGGCAATGTATGGCTATGTCACTATTGAACTGTTGACCTTCCATTGCAGGTTTGTAGAACTGACAGAAAGAGCATGATTTTCACTCAAAACCTTGGCTGGTCTAACTGCCAATAGAAAAGTAATTTTCTACTGTTGTGGTGTCATGCACTACTCTCCAGCACTCTTTTCCATACTGCTCTCCTGGTATTGAATCTGCCTGTTCCTGACCACGTCTCCTCGTATGTGACCTGGTAAGCTGACCTGCCTTCTGTCCCTGATTATGAGTTCTGCTTGTGTGGTTCCTGGTCCTGGTTGCTCTGCGTCTCCTCGGAAGAATTGCCTGTTACTGGTTGACACTCTGTTCTGAGTGGTATTATCACTGATTCTCAATCCAGAACTGGGTTCACATTCTGGCAGGGACACTAATTGAACTCTGAGCATTGAGAAAATTCTTCTGGATTGTTTTTCAGTTGCTGTAAGGATATGAATAAAGACTTTTTTATATCTACGCTCCTGCTGTTGTGCTGCTCTTGGGTTCTGCCAAAATTCTTGACAAAACCTATGAGTTAGCCATCAAATTATTTTAATTATACACACACCACAACCATTTAAACTGAAAGCCTCCTTGGTGGACATATTCTATCAGCTCTCTCCCTTACGTGATACTGTTTTGGTGAAGGGTGTCCAACTCATTGCTGTCCTCCTCAGTGGCCCTCTTGTCCAGGTTGCGGAAATGTTGCATGGCTGACATGCTTCCTTTAGAAGTCTGCTTGGGGATGTCCAACTTCTTGACAAACTTCAGGGCACCTGGACCCTTATAGGTGAACTGGTATGGACAACAGTCATGACCCTAAAAATTGACATGAGATTGGGACTCTAAATACAAAGAATTCCAATCATTGCAAGTTGATGGCCCTGCACAAAGTGATCAGCATTTATTTACTTATTAGCATTCATGACACTATTTATTAGTGTTTTGCTGTAAAAATGACACCTTAAAGAACTCATTTACACTGTCCCCATGGAAGGGCAGATCAGAATGGATTCATTTAGATACGATTAGGTTGGGAGAAGAGGACGAGAAATGACACAGGTTCTTCACTGAAACACTTGGTGTACTTTCAACACTATAAAACAAACTTGTGTGATGTCTGATTGATGATTGATTCTGATTTTGTATTTCTCATCCATTAACTAAGAGTACCCATATCCAGAGTGGAACTCACCCAGATCACCGGTTGCGTACCTAAAAAGTTTGAGTTTCTCCTCTGTGTTCATCAACACAGAATTCAGGGGGAGGCTCTGAATATCAAGATATAAATATTGACTAATGCACTTGAGTTTTTGGGGATGCGCTCACACTTGTCACATATATTTAGTCCATACACTCACACACACACAGTCATAGTTACCGCAGCAACAATCTCAGTTGTGCTGATATAGAGGACGCTCAGCAGAGGTAAATGGTCAGTGGTCAGCTGGGTGACTCTGAACATACAAAGGAGAGAAGCTCTCAGAACTAAAAAAAAAAAAAAAAAGATACAGGGGAACAGCAGAAATACAGACAAAACCAAACAGGCCAGGATATTTGGAAATTTAAAGCATTAGGGAGATTCCAAAAGATCAGTTATTAGGTAATAATTTTCACTCTATTTTAGTTGAATCTTATTATTATGTATGAGTGGCATGCCAGCGATACTCACGCCTTCCCTTGGGAAGCATCAGAGACAGAAATGCTGCTGTTGTGGCCTACCCACACCAGTTGATCTCCATTGGGGGAAAAGGAGACACTGTGCACCCAACCACCACAGTCCTTATGCTCAAGCAGCACCTCCCCAAAAGGCATCTTGGAGCCCCAGGCAGTGGGTCCTGGCTTGTCCTCAATATCCTTAATGTAGGCTGAGAAAATTCTAAGATGTAGAGAGATGTGTTTGAATTTGTGAGTTTAAGGACATTAGGTAGCTTAATGTGCCATTGAGCTTCCTGTTTAAATGATAAATTGATGCGGTTTAAATTATAAAAAAATATGTCCATCCATTATCTATACTGCTTATCTGTAATTCGTATAAAATGAAAGGAGATGAGATGAGCGGTTACAATTGTAACTGCAGTGATGCGATGCACAGCACAGAAGAAAACAATATTCCAAATGGATATGTGTACAAAAAACTTTGATGCACATGATACATGTGATAAAACTATATTTACTGTAGTCACTTGCTTGCAGTCACTTGTAAACTTGTGACCTTGTCTGCATGATGTTGTTGCCTTAGATTAACAGTGTGTATGCATTATAGTATGTGTGGTCTAAGAAAAAAAAAAAGCATGTACATTTTTGCTACATGTTAGCTTTAGAACCATCCACATTTGCACATGTGATTTAGTGTTAAATTTACATCAGAACAATTGAGGACTATGAAAATAATTGCTGCAATAACTAAGCTAGAATTAAGACTTATGTCTATCTTGCCTCCTCCACATCATATGATAGTGGTCTTACCTACAGTGAAGGTCTGCTGACCCAGCTGCCAGTAATATGTTGTTGGGATGCCAGTCCAGACTAAGGACTGTTGAACGAATGGGTTTCTTGATGTGCTTACTCAGCCACCTGAAAAGATGGGAGACTGCTAAAAATCTGTATTTGAACATACTGCACACCGCACAGAGATGCAAAAGAGTCCGAAGTAGTCCAGTGATACACTACCATTTTGGTATGAACCATGTTCTGCTTATGCAGTGCCACTTTATGAGATTGTTCCCTATATCATATGCAAAATATCTGCATAGTTTAATTTCAATAAAGTTTAGCTCACCAGTCATTCTCCTTCTCAAAGTAGCAGACAGAGATCAGACGAGCACCACTACCCAGGGCAAACTTGTTTTCCAGAGGTGACCATTTCACACAAGTGGCTGCACGGTTAATGCGCACCAAGACCAGAGTGGGCTTCCATTCCAGGCCATCCTTCAGAGTCCAGACATAGGCATTGCGATCAGAGGCACATGTCACAATGCGGTTAGACTCTGGAGCCCAGTCAATGCCTGTCGACATAATTATGAGGCTATATAAAAGGAGCAGGTTCTATGCAATTCTAGGAATGTCTCAATATTAGTTTAAACAAAAAAGCTATCACTATTTTAATCAAAAATAATTTCTTTCATTTATATGTCACAGAAATATGTGTACTGAATTGTGGGTCTTAATATCACCATGTGGTCTTGGATACTTTTTTTTTTTCAAATTTCTATCCATTTATATATTTTCAAAAAACAGTAGTTGTTTGCGCTGTTGCCCCACAATAAGAAGGTTCCGGATTTGGTTCCTGGCCAGGGGCCTTACTGTGCAGAGTTTGCATGTTTTCCCTGTGGGATTCCTCCGGGTACTCCGGTTTCCTCCCACCATCCAAAGACTTGCATGCTTGGGCTAATTGATGACTCTAACTTGCCCGTTGGTCTGTGTGTGGGTGATTGTTTGTCTTTGTATGTTGGCAGTGTGATGGACTGGTGATCTATCCAGGTCCAGCCCCCATGTTGTATTCATGTGCATTTTTTTTCATGTTCAACTGAGATTCCAATATTGGAAAAGAAAAAAATAACCCAAAACAAAACAAAACACACACATTATTTTGTTATTCGTTTAAGTCTTTAAAAGTTGTCGATTCGTTTAATCTTAGATCAAAGATAGGAAATGAAGAAATAGAGCCATGGGCCAAACCTGATTTTGATATTTAATTAATATGATTTGTGTGACCCAGAAGTTATTGACTTCTTTGTGTGTTGTACTTCTTAAGCTTGCAACTAATTTGCCATCAGGTCAATGTGAAAGAAAGCCTGAAAAACCATTCAATACTTTTTTTTTTCTCTGAGATGCGGTATCCAAATTTGTGGAGGGTAAAACTGAGTCTAATTTTGTGTGACCGGAGAAGAGGAGAAAATTCCAAACTTTAGCTTGTGTCGTGTGACATGCACTAGGTAAGCTCTGTTAGCTCTGTTATTAGGCAGTTATACTCTTTAACCTTAACATGGGATGAAAGATGTATTTGAATGGTGATGTACTGTCTGCCTTGTGTGTACAGACATATTCACTAACATAGCGAGATAAGTGTTTCTGAGGGTCACAGTGACGGCTACCCCTCAGTCAGACACAATCCCAATGCCAGAAACACTTGCAGCTTTTAACATTTTCAAGAATTTTCAAGATTCAACAATATTTATTTGTCACATGCAATAGACTAGACTGTGTAATGGCAAAGAAAAATAAAAATAAGGACATACAAATATGCAGAAATAACTCTGAGATCTAGGAGAAGGGAAGGAAACGCTATTTACATTATTATCTCTATACAAATGGTAGAAATATATACGAAAAATGTAGTGAACATCTCTCCAAAATATGTAGGATGTTATCAGACAATTAAAATGCATGATTGAGGCTCTGTTACCTGTGATACGTCCACTGTGCTCCGTCAGCTCATGGATCTTGACCCATTCTTTGCCTTTCTTCTCATATATATTCACTGCATTGTTGTTTGGACTCACTGCAATCTCTATGAAGAAATTATTAATAAACAGTTTGAAATTGTAATAATTTGTTTATTTACTAGTAATATATTTATACAGACGTTTCAGTTATGCCATTCTGACTGTCAGTCAGATAAATTTTGTGTGATAAGAGACAAAGCTTAAGGTTCACAAAATATAAAAGTTCAATCTTAAGGTTATTTGTACACTTAATACTTATGAGAGAGAATCTAGGATATGTGGATACTCACTCAGTACATTTCACAATAATCTCTACCATGGCCATCCTTCAGGCCTTTTCATTTTTCCAATATGCCATTTAGTCATTACCTTCATTGTATAAATATTCATCCTCTTGCACTATGCCAGATTTTTTTATAGCTATCCTAGTCATAGCGAGGATAACTAGCTGTTGCCTTTTTGTGCATGTATGTTTTACATGCCATTCTGACCTCTTGCATGATTTTGGAATAAGCCTAATAGTCTTAGGTTTTTGTTTTTTGGATTCTTACATATCAAACTACTGCTGACTGCACCCTTTGCTTAGCAAACCCTTTTCCACACTATCCTTAAATAAAGGTAAACACCAAGAAATCTGAATTTTTCATCGTTGTCCCTGGATCATGCATGTCACTTTGTTTTGAGGTTCGATGTGTAAATATGGTTATGGACCCACAAGAAAAAGGTTATTTGGCAATAATCAAAAAACTTTGTTTGGAGACCATAAATATCCAACACAGATAATTCAGGTGTTTTTCTAGCCTTACTATAATGCAGCTGAAGGGACATCAATATCAGGTCAGAATTTCTATTTGGAGTAGGACCCAAGTAGAAGATAAACTGAAAAAATTGGCATGAGCCCAATCACTTATTTGGTTTCAGCACAGAATTTAGCAAGCTAACATAATGAACTAAAATGGGGAAATGTTATACCTGCAGTGCATTGTTTCTGTGCAAACTGGCGTCCTAGAAATTCAATTATTATGTTCAGTTGTTTTCCAAGTTATCAGAGGTGGCAAAAGTACACATATTCTGTACTTAAGTAGAAGTAGAGATACATGTTTAAAAAGATACTCTGGTAAAAGTAGAAGTACTGATTCAACTCTTTACTCAAGTAAAAGTAAGAAAGTACGTTCTCTGAAATGTACTTTCAAAGTAAAAGTAAAAATACATTTCTGCAATTAATGAAACACAATACATCTTTTGTTAATTTCTCCTCTGGTGCAAGTTCTCGGTTCTCTCTCTACAGTCCCCTCACTCACTTGACTTCTTCCCGTGGTTACCTGTTCCCCCCTTTTCTTCTCCCTCTCTAGTTTGTCACATCTTTTACATATGCTTTTACGTTGTGTCATCTGTGGAGTAACAAACCTGTTACAATGTAAGAAGTAGAAAGTACATATTTTTGTGTATCAATGTAGGGAGTAAAAGTTAAGTCATCAAAAAAATAAAAACTCAAGTAAAGTACAGATACCTGAAATATCTACTTAAGTACAGTAATTAAGTATTTGTACTTCATTACTTGTCACCTCTGCCAGTTATGTTTTGTGAGTGAGATGGTTGCCTCCAATATGATGCATGATTACATTAAGTATAATACCCAAACAGCATTGGACACCTTTCAACTGGAGTGCAGTCAGATGCATGACTTCAAGTCTTTGAGTTCATTTCCTGTATTGAGAATCAGATTCCTTGTGGTTCCTCAGGCCGTATTAGTGCAATGAGAGGGTTAGGGTTATGCCCACAGATTTATATGCAATTATTTGCACTAAGGTGTGTATGTATGTGTGTTACTCTAATACAAGCACATTAAAACATATGATGTTTCACCTACGGGTTCTGTCTTTGTTCCAGGCATGGCAGGAGATTGGCTCCAGGCCAAAACTGTAGAGTGACATGTCTCAACAGAGGCAGAAGAAGCTGCTGGAATGTGACTGATTCGAAAGATGTGCTGTTGCAGGTCCAAAAGGGAGAGAGAGCTGGATAGGGAAACACCTTGTTGAGAAACATGTTAATAGCACAGCTATTCTGTTTACAACTGCTTACTTTCTCAACTTTGAGAAATGACACAGACAGCGAGTAATAGAGTTAAGTTGTACAAATATCAGCAATTTTCATAGAATTAAAATAAAAGTAATCACGCTGACACTAATGTGCTGTGGGTTACTTTAATGTGGGCAAAAACACTATAGGTCGACTTACAATGGATGTATAATTTTTTGTGCAATTATAATCATTTACCTAATTGTTATGTATGACAAGAATGAATATGAAACTCCTACACCTTTTTGAGGTGTGCAAACACATTGGAACTGTCCCATCACTACTTTTCTCTGCCCTTATTAAACCAGAGAGAAAATTAGTACCCAGCACTGTGCCAGGATTTAAGCCCGAATAGTCTATTTCACAGACATCCATTTGAAGCATCACATTCGGTCATGTATTTGTTTTTGATCCTGCCTTATTACTGTGGGCATTAGCAGAAAATAAAACAGGAGAATTTTTTTTTTACATTAGATTGAACAGAAAGCGTGGAAGAGATGTACTGATAATATACAAATGGTGACTTTGACTTACCCTTGCTGTGTGTCCGTGGTTGGGTTGAAGTGGCTTGAGTTCGTGGACTCTGGGCAGTCGACACGAACCGTGTGCTCTAATGACGGAAGTGACTGTGGTGTTATCGAGAGCGGTGAAAGAAAGGTGGGTGTGCCTGCTAACAGCTCCTGAGTCAGCACCTTTTCTGAAAGTTTGCTATGGTGTAACTCTCCAGTTGTCAGAGACAGCAATGGACACAGAACATTGCGGTGTATGTTAGTTTATCAAAAGGTTATCTTAGAATTTCTTCTAGATCAAAGAAATTCGTCAGGAAGTCATGACAATAAAGAAGCTGTGTTTTTGAGTGATGCCTGTTCCGTTTGTCAGTCCTGTAGACAGCATCGTGTGCGTATGAAAATAAATCTCTCCAAAGGAAAAACAAACAGCTCAACACGTCATTTCAAGACGTTACACAAAAACAAACCATTAGCCAAAGCAGTCCTTCTCAAATAGTGGGGCCCGCCCCGCCTAGAGTAAAGTGTGCAGTAGATGTTAGTGTGCGCAAGGAGTATTAGCTCTGTGGTGTAAGGTTTTTTTATTTGCGTATGTAGCGCTGGGCTTCAGGGTGACTTCCGTGGGAGAGAGGAAAGACTGGTGTGTTTACTGTGTCTAAAAATGTTGGTTCCGGACAGCATGAAGCCAAATAAATTAAGGTGTCACTTAAAGACATTACACCCCAATAACGCTGATAAACTGCTTGAGTTTTTTCACCAAAAATGCGCCGAATATTGCGAACAATCATCCCGCTTTGTCAATGCTACCTCGGTAAACCAGCGAGCATTGCGGCGGAGAGTAGTGGGACGCGAAATGTTTTCTCCTTCCTAATAGAAAATTCATTGAGAAGCACTGAGCTAAAGGAATAAAGAAATAAAAATTTGTGTAATGTACAAACTAGGCTACGATATAAAGACATGTTTACTAGTTTTAGCCAGCTATACTATGACCCAAATTCCCAAAACGTTGGTTCGCTGGGGACCCTCTTAGTTGGGTAAATGTGTCATATTATCATATAAAGATATTGATCTTTTGTCAATAAAATACAATCGTATATTATTTTTATTATTTATGCAGGTCCACGTAGTCGGGACCAGCTGGTCTCTGGCACGGACCAGTGGTCTCTACCACTAGGAGCGCTAAAGATACTGGTCCCTACCAGCGGCACAGTGGGCATGGCCAGCTTCTTATTGGGACAGACCAACGGACCAACTGCTCCCTGGCACAAAGGAGCCTATAAATTACAGGTCCTGACCTCCTCTGTGATCCGTTCTGTTATCTGGACCAGTTGAGTGATCTGTGGAGTGTTTATTTTTAATTGAAACTTTCCCTTTTCTCACTGCAACAGTCAGATGATTATATGTGGGAAGCCATAATTGTTTGTCTAGCCAATGTTATTGATCACTATTATTAATAGAAATCATAACAAAAATATCCAAATGTTTAGGTTCTTGGTGACTCTGAATTGCTTATAGGTGTGAGTGTGAGTGGTTGTCCGTCTCTGTCTGTCTGTGATGGACTGGCAGGAATGGCTGGGAATGACTCCAGCAACCCCCCAAGACCCGGAATTGGGTAAACAGTAGAAGATGGATGAATGAACACACATTACGAAAAGTGTACAAATTTTAATGGGGGCTCAACAGTGACATAATGATGCTTCACACTAAGTACAGTAAACTACCCATCTAATCCAACACTAGTGCATTGAAGTCTTTTCCCTAAATGTTCCAGACGAATGAAACTTTTTTTTTTGCCCAAAGTCATTCCAAAAGCCATGGAGAAGAATGTGCTGTTGGCCCACTTTAATGATAATGAGAGGAGCTAATGGCAGTCATTTCAGAAGTTTGTTCATAACCCTTGTCCAAACATTTCTGTTACTATCAGCAAAATATATCTTATTCCCCTCTAGTGTATATAAATTGTTTGTGGGAGGTACTGCGGGAGTATGGGGTGAGGGGGTCTCTGTTGAGGGCCATCCAATCTCTGTATTCCCAAAGTGAGAGCTGTGTCTGAATGCTCAGCAATTGTTTCAGGTGGGGGTTGGCCTCCACCAGGGTTGCGCTTTGTCACCAATCCTGTTTGTGATTTTCATGGACAGGATATCGAGGCGTAGTCGTGGGGGTGGAGGGCTGAAGTTCGGGGAGCTGGGGGTTACATCTCTGCTTTTTGCGGACGATGTGGTCCTATTGGCTCCATTGGCCTGTGACCTCCCGTGCTCACTGGACAAGTTCGCAGCTGGGATGAGGATCAGCACCTTCTAAATCGGAGGCCATGGTTCTCAGCAGGAAACCAGTGGAATGTGGGGCAGTGTTGCGTTCGAAGAGGAGCTGAGCCAGAAGGCAAAGCTCTCTGTCTCTGTCTCTGTCTGTCAGTCTTTGTTCCTACCCTCACCTATGGTCATGAGCGATGGGTCATGACTGAAAGAACGAGATACAAGCAGCCCTCCCTCAGGAGGGTGGCTGGAGTCTCCCTTACAGAGTGAGAGGTTCAGCCATCCGGGAGGGACTTGGAGTAGAACTGCTGCTCCTCTGTGTCGAAAGGAGCCAGTTGAGGTGGTTCGGGCATCTGATACAGATGCCACTGGGATGCCTTCCAAGGGAGGTGTTCCTGGCATGTCCAGCTGGGAGGAGGCCACGGGGCAGGCCGAAGACCAGGTGGAGAGATTATATCTCCACACTGGCCTGGGAGAGCCTTGGGATCCCCCAGTCAAAGCTGGCCAATATGCCCAGGGAATGGGAAGTATGGGGTCGTCTGCTGGAGCTGCTACCTCCGCGACCCACCCCCAGATAAGCGGAAGATGAAGAAGATGTTTTCTGACACCCATTCCTAATTGGAAGCGATGCAAGTGCGAGTGTCATATTTTTCACACAGTGGCTACAGATTATGATCTTTCCTCCCACCGGTAAACAGCTGTGGATGAGAGCAGGCTCTTGCTATTATTTCTGCAGAAGCTCCGGTTTTCCGCCTCCGCCTCTCCCTCAGAGCTGCCCACAGTTCAGCAATTGTTTGACAGCAAGGAGCAGCTCTCCCCTCTGTCTGGTTCTCATTATGACACCGCTTGTTGTATACCTGGACAATAAGTCCAGGTGATGTCATCACTACCCAATCCCATCCTCTCAACACACGCAGGTAACTTGTCTGTCTAGATCACACTAGGATTTATGGGCGGCTGCAAGAATGTGTTTAAAGAGAGCGGGGTCTTGTTTTGTTTGTTTTATGATTTGGCACCACCTGCAGCCCTTCTCCTTTGTTCTCTGCCTCACTTGATTTTTCTGTGTATTGTTTGCGTATTTGGTATGCCAGCTTCAGACCAGCTTCAGGCTGGTGAGATCTGGAGATAAGCGGTTGAAGATGAATGAATGAATGAACTAATTGGGTGAAAGGCAGTATTTTTACCAGCCAGTCCCTTTGGGTAAAGGGACTGGTAGTTCTGGAATTGAATTTCAGCACTGCTCTCTAATATCACACCAGCTCATTCAAAACTCTTGAGAGTTTGTGTTTTAATTTAAAGTCACCCATGAAAAGGCTATTATCTACAAAAGAGCAACAATTATCTTTGTTTTTGTTGGCTCCCATAGACCTCTAGGCGGCAGGCTTGTAACTGAGCAACTTGTGACCGCGCCCTCTTAGACATGAAACCTGCTTTAGTTGTATTTTAGTTTGAATTTCCACCACAATCACCTTCTTAGAATGACAAAATGAAACAAATCATGCGAAATTGTTGCTTGTGAACAGGACAAAGAATTGTTTTGACAGTAAAGTGGGCAGTGCTGCCCCTCACTGCCCCTCTATATCATGTTCTGTTAAATAATTAAGCCTATTTAAACTAACGAAGACTTCTACACAGCCAACAAAAAGAAGGCAGATGGTGACCCAGCACTGCCACCTCCAACGGAGGCAGAATTTATGAAGGCCAGTGGGTGAGTGAAACCCTGGAGGGAGCTCATCCTCTGAGCCCACCCCCCAAAACACAAGTGCCTTCACAAAATGTAATATGCCTAGGCCTATATATCTTTTTTCTTTTGTCCCAACAGATTCTGATGGTGCTATCTGCCTGGCAGAGCCTCCTCACGCCACAACATACCATGTAACTGTAAGTAGTATACTGAAACATATCACTCATCTACGATGAAGAGCTGCTGTCTTTACAGAGGGGGATCCAGAAAGACATATAGGGGTAACATCTTGATATGTTTCTGATACTTCTCTTCCCATTCACATTTCTCAACATTGTGTTAAGAAACACTCCCTGTCCTCATCCTGCAGGTGGTGACTCATCGCCATTTCATGTTCCTGTAACACCTGCTGGTCCCACATCTTCATGAATTCTGTACTACAGCTCAAATCCATGAACTTCATGCAGCAACATGTTCCTGCCTACAGCCCCCCCAATGCCTATCTCTCTCTCTCTCTCTCTCTCTCTCTCTCCCACTCTCAACCCAACCGGTCGAGGCAGATGACCGCCCCCCCCCGAGCCTGGTTCTGCCCGAAGTTTCTGCCTCTTAAAGGAAGTTTTTCCTTGTCACTCTCGCCAAGTGCTTGCTCATTGGGGGATCTGTTGGGTCTCTTGAAATAATTTTACCAAGAGTTTGGTCTAGACCTGCTCTATATGTTAAGTGCCTTGATGTAACTTTGTTATGATTTGGCCCTATACAAATAAATCTGATTTGATTTGATTTTGATTTGATTTAGCTGACACTGAGGTATTAACACATTCTCATCCTTTTTAACAGGGCATGGCTGGGCAGCAGCAGGAGGGTCCCTCAACTTCCACTGCACACATTGACACAGTAAGATGGATGTTCAGTAAACATCAGAGGTTCATTCTATGGAATTCATGTGCAACTGAATCATTTAATGTCCTCCTTCTGTATTCCCAGTTACCAGTAAAAGAGATTCACCTGGTTAAAAAAAATCCAAATACTGGAGCACAAGTTAGAAATGGGTGCATGGTCACAGGTCAATTACGTTAACTATTGGAACATTAACTGTATTATGTCTTTATTTGACTGCTGTGGTGGCAATGATGGTGACTTAATCTCTGAAGTGATTATGGCATTTTGTGTCTGACCACCCCCATACAGTTGCTTTACTCAAGTGCTCTGCATCTCCGACATTGTACAAAAAAAACCCTCCCATTTGCAAAGAAATGCAGCACAACACACAAGTTCCGCTGGGATATGAAAGCATGACTACAGTAGGTAATGTTGCAAATGTAAGGATGGATCAGGTTGTGTATGTAGATGGTGGAATGTGCCGTGAAATGGTACAAAAGATAACATCTAGACAATCGATTAGACTTGGTTTGCCTTAGCCCCTGATTTTAATGGGTGAGTTTGACAGATAAAATTAATTAATTAATGAAGCACTGCAACAGGAGCATGAAATAATTAAATAAATAATGAAATAATTATATATATTTTTACATCAAATTAACAATGAATTAATTAAATATTTATAATTAAACAATTATTTATATATTTCATTCTGTCCCTTTTGGTCTTCCATACATTTGCCTTTCCAGCACACTTCTGTCTTCGGCCAGGGCCTTTTCTTCCTCTGCGTGGCTTTGCCTTGAAGTTTTGAGAAAAAAGGAGTTTTGTGATTGAAACAGGAAAGGAGAATATCTGATTGAATTCCAGTCTAAAGATCTTAACTCTTCCAGTAATGGATCAGCGCCCTCAATCAAAGTGAAAATATTTGCACTTTATATAGACTTACTGACTTACGTCAGTGGAACATCAATCTGCATAATGGCATTTGGACTGACATAATCACAAGGGAAAAGCAGCAGGTGTTTTGAATTATTTATTTTCTCCAATAAGATACATCGATGATTTTGTCTCTGTTTGTCTTTATGCGTTGGCCCTGCGATGGACTGGCGACCTGTCCAGTGTGTACCCCGCCCCTTGCCCAGTGTGAGCTGGGATTGGCTCCAGCAGCCCTGCGACCCGGATACTCGGATAAAGCAGATGAAGATGAGTGAATGAGTGAGGATAGATTAATTTCATCTGGCTTCAATAGCTCATATGTGAATACTGACATACTTACGGATACTGTATGTAGCCCATACTTATCACTCTATGACTGCTGTATGTCAAATGACCAGCAAATGTCAGTACTAAAGAGCTGTTAAAAAAGCTGTTGAACAGGGATTCATCTCACCATCACTAGTAGTTTATGCAAAAGCAAGTCTTTCCCAGGAGATCAGGAGTAAACAGGCAGATGTACAGATGTCCAGAAGGCAAAACTCAGAAAAAAAGAACACAAAACAAGGTCTCACATGGGAAGTCACTCAGGAGAAATAGAGGTGATGGACTACTAAGGTGGATACAAGAATATTTGGCACAGAAGGAAAGAACAGTTGAGCTTATATACACCAGGGGGAGGGGGATAATGAGACACAGGTGGAGCAGATTGGGGCAGGGAAAGGCTTGACTGAAAGACAAGGTAAACCATGGATTTCAAGATGATGTATCAGAGACAAAAAAACTAAACTAACACCCTAAACACAGACACGACACACCAAAATGGTCCTAACGAGGGCAAGTGTTCAAAAACAAAATGACTGAGTGAAGGGCCTCATACAGAGGCTCAGAAATTCTCACAGGGGATAGTTGACAGATCCATTGTACCTGCTTACATGACAGATGGCAGCTCACTCGCTCTCCAATATGTGTGTGTGTGTGTGTGTGTGTTCTCAAAGGACTAGCAGTGGAAAAGGGTGTGCTGATCCAAGTATAGTGAACTCTGAACTATAGCTGGTAAATCCTCATTATTATTGATTATTACTATTATCTGAAATTATGTAAAAAATTATTATATATATATTATTATATTAGAATAGTTGTGTAGAGGCTTCACATGAGTAGAAATTGCTACCAAATTCTTTAAATTAAACCTCTGTTCATTTAGCTTGGCACAAGAAGTTGTCTGGCTCCACCTTACGTTTGCTGGCAGCCAGCAGGTGTAGTTTCTAATTTACAGCCAATATAATACACCCCTCAGGAGGTTCAGAATTCCATGAGACTGAAACAGACTGGATTTAGAAACACTGCGACCAAAATGAAGAGACAGAAAAAGAAAATTTGTAAAGGAGATAGCAAAAAAAGTGTGGAAAGCATCCAATGAATCATGGGTAAAACAGAGTAAAACACCGTCTTTTGTTGAATTTGAGGGAAAATTTCGTCACCAAACCTGTTAACATTGGAAATCAATCTCAATGAGTATTTTAAATGCAAGGTGGAAGTTATCAGTAATCATATGATGCCTTAAAAAGGAAACAGAAATGTATAGCAAACAATGTCAATTTAAGGTCATGCTGATGAAATCAAAAGGCTTGACATTCTGGATGGTAAACAACTACAGCTTTCAGTGTCCCCTTTTCCCCTAGAGGTCACAGGTAAACATTTTGGAAGGCATTGTTTGTAACAGAGCCAACAGTTTTTGGTTTATTTTGGCTTAAATACAGACTCCTGTCAGAGACACTGCTTGAGCTTCATGCTCTTAACCCACGTTCTCCTGCGGCTTCTGCACAGCCTCCAGTCAGAGCCCTCCAGTTTTTCCTGTAACTGCACCAACCACACCCACTGATTGCTACCAGCTGACTCATCCTACCACATACAGTACAGGCCAAAAGTTTTGACACAGGTTTGGACACAATAGTTTCCTATTCATTTGAATGAGAAGGTGTCTCCAAACTTTTTGCTGCTTTGCTCACTCCCCCTCTGGATTTATATCTAGGTAGGTTCCCTGTGTTTTCTGTCAGATTGTAGTTTGTGCTCTGGCCTGCTTGTATGCTGCCAGCCTTCATATAGTCCCCTTTGGGTTTTTTGACCTATGCTTGTAAATCTGATCTGTCTGTTGCCTGATGTTTTTGTGCCTCTGCCTGGTAGTTTGGGGTTTTTGGTTTTGATCTCTGGAGTGGACTGTATTTTGCTCTGCCCTTCTCTACAGTAATGATTACCGTTACCTTATTCCTGCCACTACCATGTGTTTCGGTGTTGTCAACACTTTTAGTATTCATACAGAATGGGCCAAGCAACAACAACTGTTTTAACATCTTGAACAGATTGTTGGCTACAAGGTGGGCAGTACAGTGGCGTAGTGGTTTTGCCCCACAATAAGAAGGTTGGTTCCTGGCCTGGGTCCTTTCTGTGCAGAGTAGGCATGTTGTCTGTGTGGGTTTCCTCACACCATCCAAAGACATGCATGTCTAGGTTAACTGGTGACTCTAAATTGTCTGTATTGAATGCAAGCCTGAATGTGTTGGCCCTGTGATGGACTGGCAACCTGTCTAGGGTGTACCCCATCTCTCACCCAGAAAAGCAGTAGAAGATGGATGGTTACAAGCATGCGTTCAATGCAGTGCTTCTGGATTTTAGTGCAGAATTTGATACCATAGACCAGCGGTCCCCGGGCCGTGGATCTTTTGAACCGGACCGCACAAAAAGATAAATAACTTACATTATTTATGTTTTATTTATTTGAATCTAGACTATGTTTTATTTTGAAAAATGACTGGATTCTCTCCGTTACATCTGTTTATGACTCACTCTTGATGCATGTCAAGACGCTTGTCTTGGTCACGTCATACGTTACTGCTAATATTAAACCCACAAGCTGGCGAAATGATTAAAAAAGGAACATTTCTTTGTGAGGGGGAAAAGGCCCAGTGAGGAGATGGAAGAAGAGCCTGCGACTTCCATGAAAAACAAAGCTGCATTTCGGTTCGGGGTTAAGGGGCAGAGAGGATGTTACTCATGTTATGTTGTTGGCGCGATGTTATGAGGACACTGCTAATGAAGTTGCATACGAGTGCACAGTGGATTCACATTTATTATGAAATTTAGAAAATAGCACAGTTTTTATCGTATAATTTTATTTTGCTGCATTAACCGCCATACCTTAAAGGCCGGTCTGTGGAAATATTATCTGACATTAAACCGGTCCGTGGCACAAAAAAGGTTGGGGACCACTGCCATAGACCATGACCTATTACCAAATTGCCTATATTTACAGCTAACAGTGTTCCAATGAGACAAGAAGAGCAGTTGACCACAGATTCACATTACCTTTGCCAAGAACCAATGCATTTAAAAGTACAAAGCTGCAGTACAATGTAGCAGGCCTTCACCTGAGCTTCTGTCAGTGGAAAGTAGTAGTTTTACAAACTTACTGAAAAAGATATTTTTGAAAGATGGCAATATTGTCTTATTTCTGGTTCCCTTTTAATTTTGTTTTAGTTTTTTCTGGTTGTTTTATAGGCCCAGGTACCGGTCTTGTGTATTTGAAAAATTTTGAAAACCAATTTATCAATTTCTTCCATATCACTGTTACTGCTTACTGTGATCTCTGTTGTTGTAAATTGATTGGAATTTGATGTTTGATTTGATGTAATTGTTTTTTTTTTTTGTCTTTTATGTGTCTACCTCATCTGAGTTTGGTTTTAATATGTATGAAACCTGAGTGTGTGTCTTATCTGGGGATCCAAGGAAGAACATGCATTATTCCTACAATGAAGTGATGACTAGCGAGGATGCAAATAAATAAATAAACTGCAAAAAATAAAAAAATAAAAAAATAAAAACTAAAAATAAAAATCTCATGAGTACCCCATGGTGTGTCAATTGCCAAACCCTCTTGACAGATCACTTTAGGGTCCAACTGTAACCAACTAAATAAGAGTTAAAACTGTGGAGAGAATGGTTCACTTTGGGGGAAAAAAATGATAGTTCACCAAATGGACAATGATATTAAAGAGCCAATATACTTGACAACATCAGCTTTTTAAAAGAATCTTCTAAAATATCTGAATTCTGCATCAGCATGTTGTCTCAACAAAAACCAAGATAAATACACTTTACACTTTTCTTTCTGCTTCAGTGCGGATTTCAAACATCTAAGAAACAAAATAAATATAAATAATAAATATTGTGATATATTGCATTAAGGATCACATTATGAAAGTATTTCTGTTAGTCCAGTTACCAAAACAAGGAACCTAATGCAGCAAAATTGCCTAAAGATACACATCCTCATCCAGGAAGTGTACAGTCATCGCCAGTTAGCCAGAAAGAGCAGATGCAGTCCTTCACCAGAAATACTAACAAACCAACATTTTGAAGGACAATCAAGATCTGGGCATCCAAGAGTTTCTTCGGGAAGAAATGACAACATCCTGAGCCATATGAGCAGGAAAAGCAGCCAAATGACATCATGCGAGCTTCAGCAGCAGTGGTCCAACCAAACTGGCACCCAGTGTTCTACCCTCTTAGATTATTGGTTAAGGCCCTGAAAGCTGTCAGGAAGCCCCTGATCATTGAGAGACAGAGGTTAGCCCCGTGTAGCTTGGTCCAAGCACACAAGAACTGGACAGCCGGGAATTAGAAGAGGATTCTGTGGTTGACTGAATCCAATTTCCACCATAATCATCCTTCTGGTAATATGAGGGTGCATAGAGGGCCAGGTGAAGCATTATCTCCAGCATGTACAGTTCCTACCATCAAGCACAGCAGAAACAGTATCATGGTTTAGAAATGTGTGAGTGCTCCTGGTGTTGGTCATCTGTCACTGTCTGTGATGGCACACTGAACTCTGCCAAGTATTGTGCCTTTCTTGAAGCCCACATGCTCCGCTCTGCATGTACACTGTTCTGTCTGCATCAAAACTGGATGTTTCTGCAAGATAATGCTCCTCCTCCATACATCCAGGGCAAATATAACCTGACTGCAGGAGAACAGTATCCAGGTCCTCGAGTGGCCAGCTCAAACCCTGGACATAAGCAGCATTGAAAATCTTTGGTGGATTATCAAAAGGTCTGTTTCAAAGCAGAAACCAAAGAATTTGGACAAAGCAAGAGTTCCTGAATGTGACAAGATTACCCCAAAAAAGAATTAAGTGGTAGAAGATGAATGCATGAATGAATACAGGCAGGTTTGCCAAAACAGTGGCAGAAACAAAAACAAAACAGTGTCATGGCTTAAGTTAGCCCATTCTCTGCTATCTTGAGTTAGTGTATGATAAATATGAAAGTTTCAATGAAGAAAACTCAGTACTGCCTAAAGTTGCGCAATAATTTATTCATTTGTCAACATATAACAAAATATTTACACAGTGTAAAAAAATACTTGTTTGAACAAATTAACCAATTCACCTAACCCTGAAATACACTCAAATGTGACAAGCTACTTCAGTGAAGAGAAAAAAAAACTGTGCAGAGACATCGCTCATTTCTTGCCTGACCGGATTCAGCAGTTGCACTATGTTAGTCTGCAGATGTCACTTTGGTGACATCTTAATGTCCCCAATGTGGCCCCAATGGTTAGGGTTACCAAGTACCAGACAGTTTATAATCCAGAATAATTACAAAAGTCTGCTTTTGATCAAAAAAGTGTTATTTTGGAGCAGATACTTGGAGCAGAATATCATGCAACATAAATGTGGTGAGAGAATGAGAAATAGGCTCAGGTCATGATCATCTGCAACAGGTCATTGTTGGCACAATAAATTTGCACAAACAATGGAACAAAATATTCTGTTGACTGTTGGTGTGGAGTGTTCATCATATATTGCACTGATTTTCCACATTGATTCATGCTGAAGCCCTCAGTCTATCTACAATGCTCCTTGAACATTAGAGATCATGCAAAGTAGGCGCCCTCCACGGCAAGTAGCTACCCCAAAGGAAGTAGTTATGTCAAAAGAGATGAACAGGTGTTAACGGGCACAGATGAAGAAGTAAAGTTTGAAATGGTAGGAAGTACTGCAAACTTTTCTGAGAAGACTGTCTGGCTTCTGCTGGTTTCACACATAGAAGTTAGACAAGTGTCACAGACTGTTAAGAGGGTCTTCATAAAAGCAAAGGTTCAGAAAGCAGTGCTGTGACACCCATTCATCATCTCTTCTCCTTGTTGTGCCGGAGAATCTTCTTCCTCTTCAAGATCATCTCATATAGTTTCTCCAAGCCAGGCTGCAGACCCTGACCATTGAATGCAGAGCAGCCCTGTGTGTGGTGCAGTGTGGATGAGCGCATCTCATGGAGGGCCAGGATCTTCTCTACCTGAAACACAGAGAGACAGATCATCTTAACATGAAAATCAAATTGTTGTTGCCTTCAAAGAAATGATCACTGAATATCTTTCATGTTGGAATGAGCTGACTCAAATTGGTTTAAATGATAGAAAATGACACACTCTACTGTTGTTGGTTCATGTGGAACAGCTTTAGTTCCTAGATGTGTGGTCAGAGATGTTTTTAAGAGCAAAAGAGCATAATGTTAAACAATTGTTGCTTTCTTGACATTGTGCAGCTCAGACAGCCTGAATGTTAAAGTCTGAGTTAAATGAAATCTCAGAGTACTGATGTCAAGTCTTTTGAACAAGACATTTTTATTGATACCAAAATAACAACAATGCTACCCAGTCTGATGTAAAACTAACTGCTTTCAAATGTTTAATTGAAAACCAAAATGTACTTTCTTCACATTACCATTAAATAAACTGCAATGTACTGTGCTCAAAAATGCCAGACTATTCATGTTATAATAATTACCTCTGGGGCTGCCATGGCTCCACCCAGGTCCTGTTTGTTAGCCAGAATCAGTATGGGCACCCCATGGTTCTCTGCGGAGCAAGTTATTTTGTGGAGCTCCAATTTAGCCTCCTCCATGCGCTCAGTCTCAGCTGCGTCCACCACAAACACCAGCCCATCTGTCTTCCTGGTGTATGACTTCCATAGGGGCCTCACTTTCTCCTGGCCACCAACATCCCACACCTGGAACATGGTGGTGTTTGTTTTGATGTTCCCCATAGGTAGTTTAATCCACTCCATGTTAAATCCCTTGGTAGGAACTGTCTCAACAAACTCCTGCAGCTTGAGTCTGTAGAGGAGAGAGGTTTTCCCTGCAGAATCTAAACCAATTACTACTACATGCAATGACTGAAAGCTGGGGAATAAAGGAGCGTTGGGGGCAACATCTGTCAACTGATTTCCCATGTTTCCTCTCGGTGAGGCAGACCTCTGCAGGCCAAATAACTGGCTTAGAAGGTGGGAGGAGAGGCTCTTCTTTGGGCCCTTCTTCAAAGGCTTGTATGGGAGGATAGTGGGAGACACCCAGCCAACAGCAGTCACTGAAGACCTTAATATAAAAAGTAAGACAAAGAGCCATCAGCCATCACTGAGCTCCAGTCTACTTAACCATGCAAAGAAATGGAGCTATGTTTAAACTGGCACTTGATTATTTTATCATTCAAAATGTTGAAAATGAGAAATCACATACTTTGGTGGCTATGGCTAAAATAGCCTCAATGCATTAAGAGTCAGACATCTAGAGGCTGGCAGTTTAGCTCCGGCCCTAATCCTTGACCCCACACTGAACCATGAACCGCTGCAGGACAGTACAGTTCTGTCTGAATCTGGCTGCGTCCTTCACACACCTGGACAACCCGGGAAATCCAGCACGATTAGACACATGTAAGAGGTTAAAAGGAGCGGAACAGATCACAGGTCTACTTTCCTTAGAGGAATCTACAATTCCTCCAAGCCAAACAAAGCCAAAGTTATCCGCACAGTTTATCTCACCTTTACATCAGTCCGCGTTATTGGCGTACGAAAAAGTTGAAGACCATGTCCGTGTTTTCCGTCAAAAACACTAATGCTGGTGGACCGGTTTCGGAGACTTTCCGCGTTGCGTCGGGCTCCAGGTTTCAGGACTGGAGCGACGCAGGAACAACCCCCACTGCTGACGTCACCATCAAACGTGTCAAATGAAGCTCTTCAATTTCCTTCAGACTTTCAGATTACACACACCAATGCCACTGTAAATGACGGGGCTTGTAGGGGCTCTGTGTATTTTTCTATATCACATTTGATGTCACTGATTGAATCAGTAAGAAGCAGCTGCTTGGAGCTGATTGCCACTGTGGTACAAATTGTTACCATTCCCAAAGAGGTAAATAAAAACAGGGTTACAGGGAAACTTTATGAATAATTGCTACTACTACTCATACACATAAATAAAATCTCATTGATTCAAGACCGACATATTTGGATTTTTTTCCCATTAGCCTATTACCCTTTGCAGCATTACATTGATATTACATTGAGCTAGCCTGCCATAGATTCATGCCTATAATGGCATTGTAATCTATGCTTGCAACACAGATGTTGGTTAGTTGTATGGATCCATTGCTTAGCCTGTTGCTCTTTTTGTGTCTAACTTGTGTCAAAATTGTGAGAGAGAAATAGAGAAGCTCTTGAGAAAAAAAGAAAGTCCACTGTCATCATGGGAGTCACCCGTGATACAATCAACCATCTGTAGTGATTTCCGTGATAATGGCCTATAGAGTTTTACTTTCCCTGATACCCAATACTTATTGTAATAATGATGTGGGTGTGTGCAAATGTGTCTGTGAGGAGTGTTGTGTGTTTGCATCTTAAACACATTGATTATGTCTAGAGCCAGGATGACTGCTGAAAAGCGTGGTGGATAGCTCTTGAAACATAAAAATAAATACAACAGGCACCTGATTAAACTTGGATACAAAATGTAAGAGCTAAGAGCTAAGATCTAAGAGAAGTATGGAGACTGATCCATTGTCTGAATCCATTAGAATATCATTGGAGACTATAACCAGCACTGAAACTCTTCAAACAACCGTTCCCATCCAAGTGGTTGTGTAATTGGCTTGCTACGGCTTTCTCAATGATTTTAGAGATAAATGGAAGGTTCGATATGGGTCTATAGTTTGCCAAAACTTCTGGATCAAGATTTGGCTTTTTAAGCTGAGGTTTGATGACTGTGGTCTTAAGAGTCTGAGATACATAACCCAAAGATACGACTGCTACTTTTCCACTTTGTGCCTTGTGGCATATAAGGCCTTCACAGAGCGCTTCCAGCTGCTGCAGTCCTCACTTAGGACCATGAATTCCATCCTGCTTCTTTTCTTTCTTTCTTTCTCAATAGTACGCCTCCAGGTGGTCTTTGGTCTTCCCTTTCTTCTTTTTCCTTCTGGTGTCCATGTCATTGCTATGTTACAGTCGCTGTTGTGGTCCTGCCGTAGTATGTGTCCAATTATCTTCCATCTTCGTCACTTCACTTCGTCGCTCAGTGGCTTCATATCGGCTATTTCTAGCAGCTTTTCAGTGCTGACGTGATCTTGCCACCATATATAGAATATTCTTCGTAGGCATCTGTTCTGGAATACATTAACTGCCTTGTTGTCTCCTTTGTTCATCTTCCATGTTTCGCATCCATACAACAATACTGGCACTACTTGCTTGCCACTCATTAACTTGTTCGATGATGTTTCACAATATGAAAACTTGCTCTACCTGTCCTGCAACCCGCTTGCTCTTTTCTCAGCCTGCAGTCGATTTCACTTCTTATTCGTTCTACAATGATCTTTCCAAGTATCTTTCCTACTATAGACAGTAGGGTTATGCCTCTCGAGTTCTTGCATTCCTTGAGGTTTCTTTGCTAGCTTTATGATAAGCCCTTTCTTCCAGTTTGAATGGATTTTTTTTTCCATATTTTGCCCAACAGTTGATGTACCTTTATTGCTGAAAAGTCTAAATCAGCTTTCAATACTTCAGCTGTGATGGAGTCGATTCCTAGTGGTTTGCCATTCTGTAGTCTTTGTATTGCATCTTTAACTTCACCTAGTGTTGGTTTGTTTATTGTGATCTCTTTGGTTCTGTTGCTGCATTTGCATTTGTCCTCTTCAATTATTGGGTTTTCTGGTGATACTCTATTTAATACTTCCTTGAAGTGTTCTGTCCATTGCATCTCTTCCATTAATGAGCTTTCTATCCTTGTCCAGTACTGCTGTACTCTGTCTGGATCTGTCATTGCACAGTATATTTGTGAGTCCATAAAGTGTCTTCATGTGTTGCTTTCTTGCAGCATCTTCTGCTTCACTTGCAATGTTCTCCATCCATTACCTTTTGTCTGCTTTTATACTTCTCTTCACCTCTTTGTTCTTCTCTGCGTACTTCTCTTTCAGCAGCTTCTTGATTCTTTCAGAATGTGTGGCCAGGATCTTTTTATTTATTCCTTCTCTTTGTTCTACGTGGTTCCATGATTCTTCACTGATCCATGGCTTCTTCTTTTTCCGTGGTCTCCCCAAGACTTCCTCAGCTAATTCTATGTAAGCCTTCTCCATTACTTGGAAGTTGCACTCTACTTCTTCATCCTCTGCTCCTACTTGCTCTTCCTCTTCCAGTACCTGGTACCTGTTTCTTAGGCTGATGGCAAAGGCCTTTGAGATGCTTTCATTTTTTAGCTTTGATGTATCATACTTGACTCTGGTGGTGCCTTTCGTTTCCTTCTGTTTTTTCTTCAGTCTCAGTTTAATTGTTGTGCATACGAGATAGTGGTCACTTCCTATGTCTGCAGACCTGTATACTCTTCCTGTATCTTTCACTGAATTCCTAAACCCAAAGATGAGGTCAAATTAATCAGATCTAGAATGAACGGCTCAATCAAGTAAAAAATCTCTTTAAAGAAGCTAGTTGGTATTGGGTCTAACAGACAGGTTGATGATCTGGATGATGAAACTATAGAAGCTCGCTCTGAGAGATTCAGAGGTGAGAATAACTCCAGATGTAAAAGAGGGGTTGAAGTTGATTCAGGAGTTTCTGTATTCAGTAGAAGATTATTGTCTAATGTAGGTAAGAGCTGATGAATTCTTTCTCTGATTGTGAGAATTTTATCTGTAAAAAGTTAATAAAATCATCACTGCTTAGAGCTAAGGGGATCACTGGTTCAACTGAGCTATGGCTCTCTGTCAGCCTGGCTACAGTGCTGAAGAGAAACCTAGGGTTGTTCTTGTTTTCTTCTATGAGTG
Source organism: Echeneis naucrates (assembly GCF_900963305.1). NCBI lineage: Eukaryota > Metazoa > Chordata > Actinopteri > Carangiformes > Echeneidae > Echeneis > Echeneis naucrates. The sequence continues at coordinate 19,898,051 of NC_042518.1, read as the reverse complement.
CTGAGTAATATGAACTTCTAGGAGTGCAGAGAGCTCTTTTACATGTTTTTAAGCTATCTTTCCAGGCTCTGTGAGACTCTTCCAACTTAATGGAACGCCACTTTCTTTCTAATTTCCTTTACATCTGCTTTAAGGCATGAATTTGGCAATGATACCACAGAGCCAGCCTCCTCTCTTTGGTTACTTTCTTTTTGCGAGAATATTGACACAGTTTACCAAAAAGCTTCACTGTGAAGAGACTCACAAGAAATACTAGAAGCATAAAATATTTGCTTTTCAATTAGAAAATGATTCATTATAAATTAGGAGGCATTCAAAATCTCTAATTGCTTGTGATATGAAAATCATGAAAAGGGTAGAGACAAAATGTTAATGCTTTAATTAAAAACACAATAATGTCAGTTTGTCAGTCTGAAGATATTAAATATTATTTTCAAAACATGGAGACTGCTGTGAAGTTACATAATCTGCTGAAAAAAACTTTAGTTTCTGGGAAACGGTAACTATCCCACAGTCTTTCTATAAGATAATATTTCCTGGTGGGATCTTGTGTTATGTCATATTGCTTGTTTTTTTTTCTCAGAGTTCAGTTGAGCCATAGTGGGTTAATACTGCTTTGGCAACAGCAGTTCATAGTTATTCTCTACTTCTCTGCCAATTTCAATACAAAAAATATACATGCAAAGACGAAACACTTAACACATCTGCTTTCCTCTCAGTGGAAAAGTCAGTATTTGATTTTTCAAGTGGGTGTTTCAAAATCCTGAGTGAGCGGGTGTTAAAACCTGACTATGATTATGTTCACTCTGAGTTGGCTATTTGAAGCAGCTTAACTATTAGACTATGCTTAAGTACAGCAGGCTTTACAACAGGTAGTAACCCATTAGCATTCACAATGGTGATGGAGGTAGTTATTATTATTATTATTATTATTATTAATAATGCATTTTATTTATAAGGCACTTTATATTTTACAAGAAAACCTCAAAGTGCTACACAATCAATAAAAATTAGTTCAAAACTATTAAAAATAGAAAAAAAAGTCACACAGGAAACAATTTACAGATTAAAAGATTATATACCCTTTTATACCCTTTTTAAAACAGTTTATCGACTGTGGAGCCCTCAGATGTTCTGGGAGGCTGTTCCACAGTCACGGAGCAGAGGAACAGAAAGCTTAGTCTCCAAGAGTGTGAGACTTGGTCCTTGGAGGAAGAAATCTGTAGCTGTTGGTGGAGCGGAGTGAGTGTGCTGAGGTCTGGGAGGTGAGAAGTTCTTTAAGGTACTAGGGAGCATGGCCATGCATGCACTGGAATATTAGGAGGGAGATTTTATATTTGAACAAGGTGGAAATGGGAAGCCAGTGCAGTGAGTGAAGGATGGGTGTGATGTGTTCATATTTACGTACTCTCAGCAGGATCGGAGTCTGGCTATGTTCCTGAGATGATGAAATTATACTTTGCAGAGGTGATTGATGTGGGCCTCAAAGGTTAGGTGCGGGTCAAACCTGATGCCGAGGTTGGTGACTGTTGATGACAGTGGGATGTCCTTGCCAGAAAAAGAAATGCAAGTTATGGCAGAGTTCCATATCTGATAAGGGGAACCAATGAGGATGGCTTCAGTTATAGAACTGTTTAGCTGGAGAAAGTTATGCTTCATTCACGCCTTTATCTCCTCCGGGCATGCGGTGAGTATGGAGTGAGGTGGTGCTGCTGATGGTGATGAGTTTGTGTGTGTCCTTATGTATAACTGCATGTGGTAGCAGTGACAAACTATCCTTAAGCGACTTTGCCTAGGGGAAGCATGTACAGCAAGTCTCAAAAGGGTTAACAGAAGGAGTAAATCCGAGCACTGGCTGTGTCACAATTATAGCCACAATAATAACCATAACCCTAACAATGACAGTTTAACATATAACAGAATTTATTCACAGCAATAATTATTCAAATTAACATCACTCTGGATAAATGGCTGTTATAGTCTGATTATTCAATAACATCAGCTACTAAACTACCATGGGGAACACACATATAACAAAGATGGGTTAGTAATATGGATAGCCTTAGCGATGGTGATTGCTATATCAGTAACAATAGTAACATCATATGCAGCAACACAAATAAATAGTGATAGCAATGATCATCACAATAGCACACACTAGTCTATCTGTGGGTCTTGTGTGTGTGTGTAGGAGGAGAGAGAAGGAATGTGTGTGTGTGTGTGTGTGTGTGTGTGTGAGCAGTAAAGATGGCCGCAGAGTCACGTGGGTGACGTCTGCAATGGCCAAGATGGCGACGGAGTGACGTCGGCTACGCACTTCTCAACCAAGATGTCGGCTGGTTGCTGTGTGTGAATGTGTGTGAGGGGAAGAATAGGAAGGAGAAAGAGATCATGGACGACGTCACCACAGTTGATCACTACACTACACAATAGCCGAGTCGGCGAACAGAATTCACAGGTCGGGTATTGGTCCCTTAACTAGCGATACTGCGCAGTCACCGACCACGTGACGGCCAACATGAAATCTGTAGCACCAATCACTTTGGCAATTTATGGAATTTAAGGGAAGGAAACTAAAAAAAGCAAACAAACTGAATCCCAAATAAACAAAGAGACGGTCAAACAAAATACAATGCACGCTATGCTAATTGTCTCTGCCCAGACGAGCCTCTTACTTTGGTTGCTCCGCTCCTCCAGGGCGAGGAAGTTAAAGAGAGAGCTGCTCCAAGTGTGCACCACATGTTGTTCAGCCCAGTCGAGGACTGTGTTATCCTCAGATAACGGCGGCGTGACAAATCCCTCGGCCGCAGCTGTTAAGATCACAGAAGACAATTGTTCTTTGTTAGCTTCTGGTAACAAAGTTGGTGTGCTGGTCTCCTCAGCATGTGGATCAGCTGATTGCGCGGCAGCCCGCACTGAGTTTGAGGAGGAAAAAAAAACAAAAAGAGAAAACAGCAGTCTGCGCTCGTCCTGCGAGTTGAAGACTGTGACCCAGGACTTTGTGGTGGTAGGATCCAAGTTGCTTGGTGTTGCTCCCTTCAGCAATTGGGTTGAGATGAAAGCTGGGACAGCTCTCTACTCCAACTGGGGCATGGGAAAAAGCGAAGATGGAGTGTCACTGAGTGTTTTTATCACCTGTTTGACGTCACCTGGGACCCATGCTGAGGGCGCTGGCATCCAGCCAATGTCCTCCTGTTAAAAATCAGAATCACACCCTAGGGGGGCTTCCAGGAAAGTTGAAGCTGTGGTGTTTGCAGTTTGGATTATTTCCCAGGTTGATATGGCCACTGTCAGTATTTGAGATTCCAATATCTGCTGCAGAGAAAATGGAAAGACTAGTAAGCTTTTACATTAGGAAGTGGCTTAGTGTTCTGAGATGTTTAAGCACTGTGGCACTGTATGGGAAAGGCATACTTCAGCTCCCAGTATCTAGTCTAGTGGAAGAGTTTAAATGTACTAAGGTTAGGAGAGAGCTCCTGGTATCTGGCCGTGCAAAGGTTGTGGCTCAGGCTAAGCAGGGACAGTGGTTGAACTGGGAAGGTGTAGAGAAGAAAAAGCTTAGTTGGAAAGAGCTGTGGAGTATGGAGGAATGTAATTTTAGATTTTTGATAGGGGTAGCATATGATGTATAACCAACTCCCCAGAACCTAAAAGTCTGGGTGAATGGAGACCCGCTATGTTCATTGTGTTCAGGTACTGCAACTCTGAAGCACATCTTGTCAGCTTGTAAGGTTAGTCTGTCACAACAAGTTTCTTGTGTTTACTTCAAATTGTATAGGACAGCATGGCAACATAATAGTAGCAGTGTAGTACTGTCGCCTCACAGCAAGCAGGTCTTGGGATCAAATCCTGGGCTTGGGGCCTTTCTGTGTGGAGCAGGTCTAGATCTGCTCTATGTGTAAAGTGCCTCAATGTAACTCTGTTATGATTTGGCGCTCTATCAATTGATTTGATTTGATTTGCCTTGTGCTTGTGTGGGTTTCCTTTGGATACTTCTCCCAAAGTCCAAAGACATCATGTTTGGGTTGATTGGTGACTTTAAATTGTCTGTAGGCTTGAGTGTAAGTGGTTGTTATTTCTGTCTCTCTCTGTGTGTTGGCCCTGCTATGGTGACTGGTGACTTGTCTGCCCTCAGCTGACTCATACCCCCCTGAATGAACTTTGGTACCAACTTTTTGCTTGACTATTAATGTGCAACTTTTCACTGAGCTCTGCTTGAGCTCTATGACCAAAATATTATTTTTCAAATAAACATATTCCTTACAATATGCAGGAATATGCTAGACTGAAATTCTCTGTTCAGAGTTCATGATAAACTTAGGTTTCATTTGATATGAGGAAGGAAAATTATACAGGAAATCCTCCAGGAAACAGAAGCACACACTCACATTTCTGTCTAGGACAACCTACCGTATCTTTCCCAAGGCCCATGTAGTATGATACCTGGAAACTTCACCACACAAGGTCAGAGATAGGAGTGAGGAAAGAAACACTATAGGCTCTTGTCCACGGCACAAGACAGGTAAGGAAACATTATTATTAAACTGAATATGTGTTATATATTCTTTATTCAAAGATGAAGAATAATGCTTGATTATATGTGAAAAAATTATAACGGGACTTAGGAAAAGTATAAAGGAATTTACAAATTCATGAACAATGAAGATGATCAAGCAAAGCATGTAGACGTGCAGATTTAGATACTAGTGTTTCAGGACAAAATTGTATTGTAATTTTAACACCACACAAATTACGTTGAGCTTCGAGTTCTAAATATTAAACAGCAATTTAACACTACAATCATTGGGTTGCACACATGTTCAAATCAGAACACAGAGCAACAGAATCTTCTAAAGCCAACCTGAATTACTGGCTTGTGCTGCAAATGTATGTTCTTTGTGTTAATTGAGTGCTCAGAGCATTGTGAGTACTTATTTGGATAGTAAAACATTTCTTGTTCTTTAGTCTCAGTGCTTACTTAAAATTTGTTTTAAATTATATAAGTGACATTATGTGAAGTACCAAGTCCCTGTTTTAATTTGTTTGAAAAAGCAAGACTTTGTATGATGCTTGATGTCTATATATTGTGTCAGGTTTCCAGAAAACCTTCCAGTTGTAATCATGATTGAGCTTGTGATTCAGACACAGACATAGACAGTAATTACAGTAAAGTTAATATCAAATATAAGTTACATGAGAGGGAAGGCTTTTGGGATGCAAGGCAACCTGGACAGGACACTGGCGCTGGAGTGATCTGGAAGGAATGAATGAAATGGCCTGCTGCAGTGGCAAAAAAAGAGTGGGAGATATTTATCAGTTTTGCAGCTGATGCTGCTGTATCTTCTTCCTGATGACAGAAGGGAGAAGATGTGGTGGAATGGGTCTATGATGATGGAGGTGGCTCTACTGATGCAGCGCTGCTGGTATAGCTCCATCAGGCAGGGGAGTGGGGCACCAATGATTTTGCTGGCTGTCTTGAGCAGTCTGTTAAGCCACTTTTTGTCCTTTGCGCTGCAGCACCCAAACCAGGTGGTGAAGCCATAGGTCAGTATGCTTTCGATGGTGTCCCTGTAGAAGGTGTGTGGTGAGGAGGCCTGTTTTCCTGAGTTTGTGGAGGGAGTGGAAGCACTGCTGAGCTTTTTTGAGGACTGTCGAGGTGTTAGTGGTTGCAGTGAGGTCATCATCTATGTGATAAATTTTTTATTTTATTTTATTTGCAGAAGGACACCAACATAGTTGCAACACAACAGCGCATACAATCTTCAACTGGTTTATATCAACAACCATTGGCTATTGCATTCAATCAGAGCAGTGACCTCACCTTTCAGCTGGTACTCTTCCAACCCAAAACCCTTACCCCTGCCAATGCCCCAAGGGCAACAATAATTATAGACAATTACAGGGAAAAAACATGAAATAAAACAAACTCTCAAAAGAGTGTTATGACTTTCTCAGCTGCCAATTCCAGATTCTATATAGAATCTATCTTTGCCATGTGGGCATAAGCACTAGAGATTTCTAATGACAGGACTTCATAAAATGACGAAACATTTTATGACTCCTCAATGTTGAAGATAAAATCTTTTTTGGTTTTCTGGCAAAGAAGTTAACCACCTTTGTGTTTGACAATGGGTACATGGATACATAGGTTCAAAAGGGTGGAGGTACAGGGGTGCCAGGGTGTCTCGAGCACACCATCATGATCACCATGATCACTGAAGATGCAGAAAGGAACCATGGAAACCTAGATGTCCTGTGGTTGGACCTCACAAATGCCTATGGGGCGATACTGTGCAAGCTGGTGGAGTTCATACTAAAGACCTGTCCTTGAACAGTTTTAGAAGCTTCTGCAGGGCTATTTTGAAACTTCAACATTGACTGGCAGGAACTGGAGGTAGATATCATCACTATTGAGAGCTTGGAAGTAGTACAGGGTGGATCTCAATGATAAGCAGAGTGTGAGGGAGATGCTTATCTAAACTGAATCCATGGATGATGTCTCTGGAGAGAATCACCTTAATTGGTATGTATAAGTACGGGGTGTTGCCCAGACTACTCTGGCCTCTGTTCATCTATGAGGTACCTGCCTCTTCCTTGAGAAGATGATTAACACCGACCTAATGAGATGGCTAGGTGTCCCAAGAAACCTTTACTCCATTGGGCTGTACGGCACGGTATTCAAACTGCAGCTACATCGTGAGGAGTAGACGTCATCAAAGACACCCCAGTCTATGATGAAGCAAAGAGGAGAGGGTATGACAAGCACATTGAGGTCAGGACAGATGGGAAATTCTAATGGGGTCATGACAAAATACTGATGCAATTGGCAGATGGTGTGGAACAGGCACAGAAAAAACAGAAACAACATGATGAACTCCTCTTTGTCCAGTTTGTCAGGTCAAGCAACAGAGGGACAAAGGGATCCTGGCCTCAGCAAACAACTGCGAGATGTGAGCAGACTTGGAAGAATTGGCTCAAATTCCCAAAGAAAATAGCCCAGACCAGCCTCAGACCAGGTGTTGTTTTCTGGTCTAAAGGTAACAAACAGGTAGTACCCATGGAGCTAACAGTAACCTGGGAAGAGAACGGAGGAGTCACAAGCTAAAGAAATATCAAGCCCTTATCTTCATGAGCCAGCAAAAATGGACCAAAGCCTGGAACCTACCTGTGGAAGTTTGGGTTTTGCTGGGCAGTCACTCTGGAAAACCCTTGGACTTCTGGGGATTAAAGGGGTGACAAGAAAGGAACTGATAGACAATGTCATCGAACAGGCTGAAACAGTATCCTGGTAGACAGTGGGAGGTGTGGTGGCACAACCTACCAGCTGAAGAGTCGGCTAAGAGATAGGTGGCAGTCAGCAGGGCCAGATCCAGGACACTGGAGCTGCTGTCGAGCCTTACCAGTGAAGGGTGTGAAGGCCTCCTGTAGCCACTCAACTCTCTTGCCCATGGGGCAAAGTACACCAGGTGGTGCCTCGAGGGAAGGAGGAAAGGAGAGACAGCAATGTTGGTGGCCCAGGGATGGCACAGGGAGAAGTACCTCTAAAGGTAGACCAGGTGCGATGACCCATCATATTTTGCATATGTATAACTTAATCTTAAGCCTCCCGCAATGCAATTAAGTAGTAACTTTACTAGACCTTCCTTCCACTTGCACACCAAACAGGTGTGTGTTGTTTAATCCACACCTTCACCTGTATGTTCTTTTTTGCAGTGAAGTATATTTTCTTACTGTGCAAGTACAAAGTTTTTGTGCATTGTCAGATCATCCCACTGTGAAGGTTGACTTAATATTGTCCCAACTTGCTCTACAGCAGGATGTCTGCTATGCACTGGGAGGCCAGGCGGCGTCAGAGTTTTGTAGATCGCAGGATGGCCCAAAACAAAGTTCAGGTAAACAATATTTAGAAGCTGTTTCTCACCAGGAAGGGTCCTGTGTGCTGTGATGCACTGTCCTGCAGAACACATTTCATTCTGGTCCAACAGATTTTAGGACTATGCCAGTTTTTCGGAGCTATCCACATAGGCATCGTTATTGGTAATCATTTCATATTGTAATCATATTGCCAAAATGTTTGCAGTTTGTATGATTGATTCTGGAATTTGTCTGGCCACATCATCAGTGATGTACAAGTGATATAGTAATCTCAGAGTGCAGTGCAGTGATAATCTAATGCTATACCACAGATTGTTTTGTTGTCTGACTGTGGTTCTCGCCCAACATCATTCTCAATGGTTTTAAGAGATTTGACCTCAATGATAAATCAATTTTTTTTTACATGTTGTTTTCACTACAGCTCCTACCCATTAAGTCCATTGGTGTGATCCTCCTCAGGAATGTGATCTGAAAAAGAAACACTCAAATCATTCAAATGCAGGACAGATTATACTTAATTTACTGATTGTGTTGGATCAATGATATGACAACACTTTCAAAGGTTTTTTTTGTTTTTGTTTTTTTTTTATATAAACTATAGTGGCACAAATTATTTTAAGACATGTATTCCAGTTAGATTCATGTGGGACTTAATCTGGTCTACTTAATTATTGAACAACAGCTGAGCTGATTGGAAAACAAGCAGCGACATGTGATACCCCAGCATGGGGTCAAACCTGTTGCAGGTTAGAACTTGACACTAAAGCTTTTTGGTCAGGTATTTTCGAGTAGTGTGACAAGATTCTGTTATCATTTTTGTCAGTGGAAAGAGAGCTAAAGCTCATATATTCTATTTGCACTGAGAGAGAAAAATAAAGTTAATGGTTCTCATTTTGTTTGGCATCTGTTGTGTCTGAGGTTTTATTTGACTTTCTTTTATTTGAGCCAGTCTTACATAAAGAAACATTTAATGTCAAAGTGAAAACAAATTTCCACAAAGTAAGATAAAGCACAAAATTGTAACAAAATAACTTAAAAACGATTTACATACACAGCTGGTCTCGCAGGTCTAAATAAAAAAATATATACTGGAAAATAAGTGGTATCTTCTACAATTTAGGATGAATAAAACTGGAGCTGAGGGGGTTTTAAGAGTTCTGCATGTCTTTACCGATTACCTTTTCTTGCTGAGGTGATGTTTGCACCCATCTTCTTATTGGATACAGAACATAGCTATTGCATGTGGTGTAGTATATTTACTTATTGGGTGCCATCTGGCACAGTTTTTCTTTATAAATGAATTCAAAAGACAATTTAAAGCAGCAACTTCAATGTTAATCCAGTATGCTGATTACACTAACATAATAACATAGAATACTGAAGCCAACTAATGCATTGCTGTTTTGTGACTGTGCGTTTGAGAGGATTTAGGCATTGTGGAACAGCATTGTATTTGTGGTTATTTCAGTTCAGTTCCTCTCTCTGTCTTACAGCTTGTGCACAGGGCTCCTGATATAACCTGCAATTCAACCAAGTCAGCCACAACACAAGAGCAAACAGGTATCATTATGATGACATGGATGTGTAAATAATACACAACGTCCTTTAGTTTCACTATCAGCTGCGACGCCTCTTTTACATCTGGAATGATTCTCACCTCTGAATCTCTCAGAGCTAGCTTCTATAGTTTCATCATCCAGACCGTCAACCTGTCTATTAGACCCAGTACCAACTAGCCTCTTTAAAGAGATCTTTTATTTAATTGAGCCATTCATTCTAGATTTGATTAATCTGACTTTATTTCTGGGTTATGTACCTCAGGCACTTAAGACCGCGGTCATTAAACACCAGCTTAAAAAGCCTAATCTTGATCCAGATGTTTTGGCAAACTATAGACCCATATCGAACCTTCCATTTATTTCTTAAATCACTGAGAAAGCTGTAGCAAAACAACTACATGAGCTGTTTGAAGAGTTTCAGTCAGGATTTAGAGCCCATCAAAGCACAGAAACAGCGCTGGCTAAAGTCTCCAATGACATTCTAATGGCTTCAGACAATGGATCAGCCTCCATACTTCTCCTTCTAGATCTTAGTGCTGCATTCGACACCATAGATCATAATATTTTACTACAGAGACTGGAACATGAAATTGGAATTAAAGGAACTGCACTAAGGTGGTTCAAATCCTATTTATCAGATAGACATCAGTTTGTTCATGTTAACAACAGCTCCTCCTCATGTACTGTAGTCAGTCATGGAGTCCCACAGGGTTCGGTACTTGGACCAATCCTGTTTACGCTTTATCTGCTTCCTTTAGGCAACATTATCAGGAAACACAGCATCAACTTCCACTGCTACGCAGATGATACTGTACTGTACCATGATACCTATCAATGAAGCCAAATTAAGTCACTCAGATAGTCAGACTGCAGGCATGTCTTGAAGACATAAAAGTCTGGATGACTGGAAATTTTTTACTTCTCAACTCTGACAAAACAGAAGTTATTGTACTCGGTCCTTAGCATCTCAGAAAAATACTATCTAATCATCTCATCAGTCTGGACGGCATTACTTTGGCTTCCAGCTCCACTGTAAGAAACCTTGGAGTAATTTTTGACCAGGACATGTCCTTTGTCCCTCACATAAAACAAGTTAGTCGGGCAGCTTTCTTCCACCTGAGAAACATTAGAAACATCCTTTCTCAGGATGATGCAGAAAAACTAGTCCATGCATTTGTAACTTCTAGGCTGGACTACTGTAACTCATTACTCACCATCTCATGTTCCTGCAACACCTGCTGGTCCCATATTTCATGAATTCTGTACTACAGCTCAACTCCATGAACTTCATGCAGCAACATGTTCCTGCCTACACCCCCCCCCTCCAATGCCGATCTCACTCTCTCTCTCTCTTGCTCTCTCCCACTTTCAACCCAACCGGTCGAGGCAGATGGCCGCCCCCCCTGAGCCTGGTTCTGCTCGAGGTTTCTGCCTCTTAAAGGAAGTTTATCCTTGCCACTGTTGCCAAGTGCTTGCTCATCGGGGGATCTGTTGGGTCTCTTTAAATACATTTATAAAGAGTTTGGTCTAGACCTGCTCTATATGTAAAGCGCCTTGATGTAACTTTGTTATGATTTAGCGCTATACAAATAAATCTAATTTGATTTGATTTGATTTGATGTTCAAATCACTTAATGGTCTAGCTTCTAAATATCTTTCTTTAATGCTCATTGTCTGCTTTGTGAAGAGATAGGGATAGATTAAAAAAAATTTAATCAGGACTTCCAGGAAAGTTGAAGCTGTGGTGTTTGCAGTTTGGATTATTTCCCAGGTTGATATGGCCACTGTCAGTATTTGAGATTCCAATATCTGCTGCAGAGGAAATGGAAAGACTAGTAAGCTTTTACATTTGGAAGTGGCTTGGTGTTCCGAGATGTTTAAGCACTGTGGCACTGTATTGGAAAGGCATACTTCAGCTCCCAGTATCTAGTCTAGTGGAGGAGTTTAAATGTACTAAGGTTAGGAGAGAGCTCCTGGTATCTGGGAGTAAAGATGTGGTAGTTAGTAAGGTGGTTCCAAACCCAACCAAGGGGAGAAAATGGAATCCAAGTGCAGGAAGTGCAGGAAGAAAAAGCAACTCTTAGGCATACAGAGATTGTGGGTAATGTACAGATAGGCCGGGGAGGCTTGGGGCTTGGCCCAGGCAAACCGGTGTGGAGTAGAGCAGGTCCCAAACAGAAGAGGAAGCTAATTGTAGAGCAGGTTCGTAGACAGGAGGAAATATTAAGGAGTGCAAGGCAGTGGCTCAGGCTAAGCAGGGAAAGTGGTTGAACTGGGAAGGTGCAGAGAAGAAAAAGCTTAGTTGGAAAGAGCTGTGGAGTATGGAGGAAAGCAGTATTAGATTTTTGATAGGGGCAACATATGATGTATTGCCAACTCCCCAGAACCTAAAACTCTGGGTAAATGGAGACCTGTTATGTTTTCCTCTTCCTCTTCTTGTGAGATCCAGGAAGAGGAAGTGTATTTAAGTGGAGGATGTGGCCTGTTTGAGCCTCTTTGAGACCAGGTGGTTAGTCCAGGTGAGTTGGCCTGTATTGGTTTGATTTTGTCTGATTATAGGACTGTTCAGGTGAGTTTGTTTGCTGAATCTGCTAGTGTCACTTGTCCTCCACCTCCTGCACCCTCTACACTTTCATACCCCCTACCTGAACCAGGGTCTGTATCCCCACGCCGCTTTCACTGGTGCAGTTGGTGAGAGGTCAGAGTAGTTGACAGTCGTGCTGTTTGAGATAGTTGTCTTTGTGTGAGGAACAGTGATGACTGGCATTAGGGGGGTGACTCTGGGACACCAGTGATCACTGTCTAGCCTCCTGGAGGTGTCGTGGGACTAACTAGATGAAACACCAGTGAAAGGAGGTTCCCACCTCATGACCCCAAAGAAATGTTAGTTATGACTGCTCACTGGCCTAGTTAGGTATTATCTTCAGGGCACATTGGACAGGGTGAAAGTTTGTTGTTAAAGAGATAGACACTGAGTCTGGTAATTTTTTTTTTGTCGGACAGGTTTCTTGTGTTTACTCTAAATTGCAAATGAGTTGGTAACTGGAGCTTGGTACCAATAATGAGTTTTGGAAATGGGCATGAGGGGGTAACTTAAAAAAAAAAAAAGGCTGGATGCCTGATGGTCAAAGAAGTTGAACTGTAGAGGAGATGGTATACCAGAGGGAAACAAACTAGATCTTAAGGTTTGCTACAAAAAACTGGGTGGCTGGAAACAGGCAGCAGATTCTACAATCTGGCAGTGTTGAAGTGATGGAGTCATTCATAGGGGTCTTGATTTCACAACAGTTTGGTGCTGCTGAAAAAACTGCCGTAAACCCAGTGCATCTGCAGGAAATCACAAACAAACACTGGGAGAGACAGTAGCAAAAGCTGAGGGAGTGGGCGAGATAAGCAAGCAGGAGAGTGATCACAGGGGTGGGTATTGAACCTCTGGTGTAATGTGGATTGAACTTTTGAAGGGAGGGTGCAAGAGTGGCAAGAGGTGATAATGGAAACCTGTAAATCAGGATAAACTCATTGACAGTATTGGCTGAAACAAAGGATATGCTGCAGCTCCTTCCCGTGAGTAAGCCACTCTAGAACCTCAGACAGAACAAAAAAAAATTAAGAGCAAGAAAGCATATCAGTGATTCATACCCCTCTCTCAGTCCTGTCTCTGGAGTTGTAGTGCCAACAAGCCGAGCAGAGAAGGGCCTTTTTATAACCCAACACCATAAACGTGTGAAGTTTGAATTATTTAGGAGAAATAAGGTTGGAACACAGAATGGTGCAAACACTTCTGTAAATAGTGGCCCTTCACATAGAACTGTTCATGTATAATGCAGTACTAAAGTAAACCTAGTAAAACTAGCAAAATCAATACCACTGACCAGTGCAGCTTTAACAGGTGCATATCCATATCTGTATTTTTTTTTTTTTTAGCTGGAAGACTGTGTCCCCATGACAACAAAAACGGCCAAAAGACATCTGTCCATGACCGTGCCAAGATCTCCAACAGATACTCAGTAAGGATCAACCGGCCTACCTTTCTGATAAAGCAATTTGGATGTTCAAGTGTCACTTTTTACCCTCATTCTTCAACTGATTTTTTTCAATGATCTTAGAAAAAACTTCATTTTAAATTGAAAGCACATTTTCTAATTATAATTGTTGTCAATCTTTCAGTCTTTGGAGTACACCCAACAGTGGTGAGAAGGGGGCAGAACTGCACTGCTCTCTGATGACCTCGCTGGATTACTGGAACATGTGTAGATGTTTTAAACAGTAGACCTGTATAGGGTTTTATGAAAACTGTATTAGTGGGAGATCATCTCATCACCATAATAAATTAATGTTTAGTTACCTTAACACAAAACAGAGCTCAGATAACCTGTAATTTGTCTTTAAATACTGACCAAGGTCAATTATTCAATAAACATGCGAGTAATGTACTAACTTGTGAATGATTAATTTTTACAACCGTGTCAGTGTTCTGTTTGTGTATCACATTAGTGAGGGTTTGTGAATTTGATAATTCAGGTTTTGGTTTTATTTCCATGTGTAGCAAGTCTGTTTCCACTAACAGTTGCTGTGTGTGTCCATGAATGTAACACAAAGGGTTGATGAGGGGGTTAGTGCAGGGCAGTGAGACTGATGCCCATGGGAGAGCATGCATCCTTCTCCTTTCTCTACATCCACATTAGGAGTAAAGCTCTTAAAGTAAAGGATGGATCTCCATTTAATTTGTTCTCATTAGTTTATTAGTTAGGGAAGTTTGTCTTTGTTTGGTTATTTTTCTTTTCCTTTATAGTCAGTTTCTTCCTGCTAAGTTAGTTTTCATTTTGTTTGTTTTGGCTGAGGTCCACATTTGGAGTCTACCTTAGTTTATTATCATTTTTGGCATTATACAAATTTCTTATTCTGTACTTTGCATCATGATGCCTGTTTGGGTTTTGGGGAAGATTGGGTTCCTTCGTGCTATGTCTCAAATGCCACTGGATGTGGAATGGCTGCGGCTCCGCTGCGTCATGGCTCTGGCATCCGGTAGCCCTCCGCAACAGATACGCAGAGTTCTAAGTTTGCAGGTCGAGCGGAATGGAAAATCATGCACAGACAAAATAAAACATCCGGTTTATTTTCAAAATAAAATACTCCATGTTCACACCTTGACGACGTCATAATGGGTGGGGACAAACCTGAAGTCAACAGGTCAGGTTTTCAGGCGTCATTTCACCCCATTGACACCATGGACGAGGAGATGCTGATTCTGGAAGTCCAAAATCATAGAATAATCTATGATGCGTCACATAATTTTTATAAAGATACCCATCGAACGATGCGGTGTGGAGCACCATTACAAGAGTAATTGGAGTGAATGGTAAGTTACTAATTTGGCCCAATGAATGTCCTCTGGATAAACACAATAAACTGTTGAAATGGTTTTGTGGTTCTCTTTATAGACACTTCAAGGGGCTATGTCGCGCGATCTCGTGAGTCCTGCTTTCCGGCGGAGCCACAACACTTGTTCCGTATCCAGTGGAATCAGTCAACCCCTGGCGACATTCAAACAAAGCTCAATGATGCTACCAAATGACTACAAATCACGTAACATCATGAGAAGCAGAATAAATTCATTTGAGAAAAATTTAAGTATTACATCAGTAGTAACATCACATGCGCTATCCCAGTGGTTCCCAACTGGAGTGGGGGGTTGCATTTGGGCTCTTTGGAGACCCATTAAGGGTATTTAACATTGATTAATAAGTGATTTGCATTTGTATAGAAAATTACAAAAACAAACAAATAAATAAATAAATATTGCGAGAATGTGTGGAATGTGAAAAAAAAATCCATCCTGCAGTTTATGTGGAGGAAAACGAAGTAAACAGTTGATGGTCAAATGGCCAAGTGTCAAGAGTGAAACAATGGCACCTGTCAAAGGAAAAAACACACAACATTGCCGGAACACTGATTAGACATGTTTGCATTAAAATTACTGAAATACTGTTACAGTGCAGTTTTAAATTTGGCCAACAAATTTAAAACCGTATCACCGCCCAGCAACACAGTAAAAAACTGAATTGAGAGAACGCTCACTGAATAAATGACGACAGCTCCATTTTCAATCCAGCTGGATGAAACTAATATTGTGTCGTACACTGATCAGGCTAAACATTATGACTACCTGCCTAATGTTGTCTTGGGCTCCCTTTGCTGCCAAAACAGCCAAACAGAAAAACTGAAATTTTAACAGGGATTTTTTAATCAAAGCACAATGTCTTCAATTGAGATTCATTCCTGTTACGCAATGACGTAACACGGACGCCGTGCTCACTGTTCCGGACACATGGTGCAGAGTGGGCGTCGCCAGGGCTCTGATGTAAATATCCGCTGCTGAAGAAATCACTGAGGACTGAAATAGCCGGATTAACCCAAATATCCCTCGCCACATCTGTCTGGAATATGTGTTAAAGCGCCCATTGCCGTCGGTATGGACTTTTACATCAACCTGAAGGTGAATTTCAGGGGAAATTCGAAGAATTATCTCCTGTCGGGAACCGAGACTAAGAACTGGGAGTCGATGGAGGCTATGGTAAGAGAGAGACGGTTACTAAATTTGCCGCTGCCTCTGTATTGCTCAGGCGTTTGTGTTTGCGATCGTGGTTCGTCCTTGAGATACCCGCTGGCCGGTGTAGATGCTGCTGGTGTAGCTAGGGATGATGTACCGCCCTCATGCAGCGAGTGTCCTGTCAGACTGACAACACAACAGGGCAGTCACAGTACAGCACACACTGCTAGTGTCATTATCGTCATTTGTCGCCATGGAAACACTGTTAACTAACGGGTGTGAACTGTCTAAATCACACGTCCACCATTTAAATTTAGTGCATGGCCTGTTCGCAGGGAGATAAATGTAAGTCAGTGCTCTTGTTCATCTATAAGCTCTTAATGCCATAGCAACGAAGCTTTAGCGTTAACGGGCTGGTTATGTGGCCAATGTCATTTAATACAATGCCAGGGAATTGTGTCAGGCCTTGCAGCACCATACTTGCACACTGCTATGTTTATTTGGTGTCTTTTGTATTATTTATGATATTGCTGCTACATGTTATATCATTGAAGGATGGATTCTTGACTTGAGACCTTTTCTGTTTTAGTTAGTTGGTCATGCACTTATAACTCACAGCATGTTGACCTGTTTTCAGAATTATGTATGATGGTCATAAAGTCAAAAAATACTAAAATTTTAGAAAAACACCACAAGCAAATTTAGAATACATAGGTCCTTCTAAAATATTTTGCTAGAATTCAATTCTTGTAACTGTAACCCTCTAACCCTTTGCCAAGAAAATAAATTACAGTAGTTACAGCATTAGATTTTGAAGAAGATTATAATTATATTACAGTGAAGATGACCTTTAAAAATGATATGAAATACATTTTATTTTGCTCTTTTCCACCCAATTTTGTCAAAATTGTCGATTCCTGTCAAATCAGAGGCCACTTGACCTTTGACCACCAGAATCTAATTAGCTCATCTTTCAGTTAAAGCAGATATTTGCAGCAAATGTGGATTAATTCCTGCAAACCCTTTCTGAAATATATCTGATATACACTCACTGGCCACTTTATATTACCTTGCTGCCAGGTTGGATCCTCATTTCTCCTCTGAATTGCCTTAAAACTTTGTGGCAAAGATTCAACACGGTGTTAGAAACACTCCTTAGACATTACAGGCTGTATTGGCATGATAGCATCATACACATTCATCATGCAAATCTGCTGTTTCACCACATCCTCAAGGTCTTCTGTTGACAGTTGCAATTAATCACAGTTTTGGTGATCCTTTAGAAATTGTAACCTCAGTGACCTGTTCTCAGCGGACAGGAGTAGCTAATGGTGTGGTCCTCTGCTGCTTTTCCCCATCTGCTTCATGGTTTGACATGTGTGCTCAGAGATACTATTCTTCTGCATACCTTGTTTGCAATGAGTAGTTATTGAAGTTACTGTTGCCTTTCAGCTTGAAGCAGTCTAGCCACTCTACTTTGGCTTAAAAGCAGAGGCATTTTTGTTGAGAAAGAACTTGTTTATATATATATATATATATATATATATATATATATATATATATATATATATATATAAATTATTTGGGACCATCCTATGTGAACGCTAGAGCCATTTCCATGCACAATGATTTCCATGAGCAGGGAAATCCTTACATTAGCAAAGAGTACTATTTGGCCATTGTTGATGTTGTTGATATTTTAATCCAATTTCCCATAATTTTATTAATCATTTTCTGAAGCAACCCTCCTGACGGGGTTAACTCAGTATACTGTTCGGATCAGTAGCAGGAACCTGGTAACAATTAGATACATTTCTCCAGCCAGTTAAGAAATTATTATGAAACTTATGGGACCTTTTGTACAAATGAGAAAATTTGGTTTTGCCCTGACAGGGTTACATCTTCTGTTGTGAACTTTGCACAACAGAGATGCACAAGGCTTTACAGAAAAACATTCTGTCTTACTGTGCAATCTCTAATTCTTTAAAAGCCAGCCGTGAGTGTACTGTGGTGTGTTCTTATTGTAATGATGTTTGTAGTGAAGTGTTTCACATTCAGGGTCTCAGCTAGCCCAAATCAGGACTCAACTTAAGGAATTACCTTGAAGCTCATTTGTATTGTGGTCTGTACCACTTGCGACATTCACTTGGTACTTGATAGAGGTGTTGCTGGATTGTTGAAGGTTCAATGGGTATGAATTCAATAAAGGCAGATTGAGGTCATCACTATCTTTCTATGCTCAGTATATATTCTAAATTAATAAAGCCATAATGAGCACAGACTTGACCAGTGGTCCACAAACTGAGCTCCACATTTCTATATTAACAACTAAAGTGCACCTTAAGATTCAAACATTTAACAACCAGAGAGTTTGGCTACCACCAGTCCCTTTCTCCTCTAGTTTCTCTTGCACCTAATTGCCTATGTCACACTTCAACTGATCTTGGGCTGGAATGCATCTTATCCTTTTCCCTAGTTACATTTTCCAGTTATTTGAGATATCGCGGGGCTGCTGGAGCCAATCCCAGCTCACATTGAGCAAGGGGAGGGGTACACCTTGGACAGGTCGCCAGTCCATTGAAGGGCAACATACAGAGACAGACAGAGACAAACAACTACTCACGCTCGCATTCACACCTACTGCCAATTTGGAGTCGTCGGTTAACCTAGACATGCATGTAAGCGTGTTGCGTCATTTCCGGTCACTGGCGGTTGTGGTCTCTATTGTGCTTTGTCATCTCTGTGTTGTTTCCACTGTTCTTCTGCTATTATTTCCTAATTCCTAATTTCCTAATTCACTCGAGTAATCAGGCAGAAAATTATTTTCACACCAACACTAGGTTTTAGAAGTCAATATCTCCCCTTTCTCCAAAGGTTATAACCGTTTCTGCTCCTCCGCTAATCAAACTACCCGATTAGCAATGTCCTCTAGCTCTTTGCCTCCACTCTCTGTTCCTCCTTCTCCTCCTCCTCTCCTCTCCTGTTCTCTGTGCCTCATGTGTAGTTATTCTTCTGCCTCCTTTTATGATAGCACCATTTGTCATAGATGTAGGATGATGGTAGAAATGGAGGCGAAGATTAATGAGTTAGAATCCCGGCTCCGCACTTTAGCTAGCCCAACCTATGCTAGTGTAGCTAGCCCCCCCTCTGTAGCCGGTGCGGGCCAACCTAGACGAGTTCATACGGCAGCTAAGATAGTTTCCTCCCCCCCAGTGGCTCCCGAGCAGCCGGGATCTAGTCAGGGCTGCTGGGTGACTGTCCGAGACAAGAGGCATAGTCGTAGGCAGCAGCCCCCGGTTCACCACCGACCAGTTCACGTTTCCAACAGGTTCTCCCCTCTCAGCGACACACCCGCTGAAAAGCCGACTCTAGTGATTGGTGATTCTATTCTGAGGAATGTGAAGTTAGCGACACCGGCGGCCATAGTGAAGTGTATCCCGGGGGCCAGAGCAGGCGACATCCAGTCTTATCTGAAACTGCTGGCTAAGGGTAAACGTAAATATGCTAATATTGTTATTCACGTCGGCAGTAACGACACCCGACTTCGCCAGTCGGAAGTCACAAAAATTAATGTGGAATCGGTGTGTACTTTTGCTAAAACGATGTCGGACACTATAGTTTTCTCCGGCCCCCTCCCCAATCGGACCAGTGATGACATGTACAACCGCATGACATCATTTAACCGCTGGCTGTCGAAGTGGTGTCCCGAAAACAACGTGGGCTACATAGATAACTGGAAGTCTTTCTGGGGGAGACCTGGTCTAATTAGGAGAGATGGTGTCCATCCCACCGTGGACGGGGCCGTTCTCATTTCTAGAAATATGGCCGATTTTATTAGAAATCCAAAACCCTGACAATCCCGGGTCGAGACCAGGAGGCAGAGCCGCAGTTTAACATGCTCCTCTGCGCCTCAGTCAGAGCGGTCACCTGCCGAGAATAGAATAGAGTCTCTGTCTATGTTTAGCTTTAGCTTTATAGAAACTGTGTCTGTCCCCCGACCACCTAAATTTAGAAAAGTTAAAAAACCCAAATTAAACAGAAGAGGAGCTAAAAACAAAAACCTAACTGTAATTAAAACAGCCACAAATTCAGTCTCAAATAACACTGTGATCAAATGTGGACTGTTGAACATTCGATCATTATCATCAAAATCTCTACTAGTTAACGATCTCATAGCTGATCACCATATTGATTTATTTTGTATAACTGAAACGTGGCTGCAGCAGGATGAGTATGTTAGCATTAATGAAGCTACACCCCCAACTCATGTTAACTTTCATATCCCTCGTACCACAGGTCGAGGAGGTGGGGTGGCTGCAATATTTCAGTCAAGCCTATTAATCAACCCCAGACCAAAATCTGGCTGCAGGTCTTTTGAAAGCCTCACTCTTAGTCTTTCCCACTCGGACTGGAAAGGTGAAAAACCAGTTCTGTTAGTCACAGTATACCGTCCACCTGGTCCGTACTCAGAATTCTTATCAGAGTTTTCTGAGTTTATATCAGAGTTAGTACTCAGTACAGATAAAATCATTATCCTGGGAGATTTCAATATACATGTTGATGTAGAAAGCGACAGCCTTAGTTCTGGGTTTCTTTCCCTACTAGACTCAATTGGCTTTTCCCAGCATGTGAATGAACCCACTCACTTTTACAATCATATCCTTGATCTTGTTCTAACTTATGGCATTGAAATTGACAAGCTAACAATTCTTCCCCAAAATTCTCTCCTGTCTGACCATTACCTTATTACATTCGAGTTTACTTTAATGGGCTCCACATCATTGAGGAATAAATTCAGCTATAGATGATGTTTATCTGAAGCTGCTATGGCTAAATTTAAAGAGAACATTTGGTCATCATTCCCAACAATGCCATATCTAAATTCAAATGAGGATTTCTCCCATACGCAGGTTGATGACCTTGTGACTAGCACTATAGCCACACTGCGTTCGAATCTTGATAATGCCGCCCCTCTCAAAAAGAAAGTATTCAATCTGAGGAGGATGGCTCCCTGGTATAGTTACCAAATCCGTGCCTTGAAGCAGATATCAAGGAAATTAGAAAGAAACTGGCGTTCCAGTAAGTCAGAAGAGTCGCACAGAGCCTGGAAAGATAGCCTAAAAACATATAAAAAAGCTCTCCGCAGTGCTAGAAGTTCACATTACTCAGCACTCATAGAAGAAAACAAGAACAACCCCAGGTTTCTCTTCAGCACTGTAGCCAGGCTGACAGAGAGCCATAGCTCAGTTGAACCAGTGATCCCCTTAGCTCTAAGCAGTAATGATTTTATTTGTTTTTTTTTTCAGACAAAATTCTCATAATCAGAAAAAGAATTTATCAGCTCTTGCCTACGTTAGATAAAAATCCCCTTCTGAAGACGGCAACTGCTGAATCAGCTGCGGCGCCTCTTTTACATCTGGAATCATTCTCACCTCTAAATCTCTCAGAGTTAGCTTCTATAGTTTCATCATCCAGACCGTCAACCTGTCTATTAGACCCAGTACCAACTAGCCTCTTTAAAGAGATCTTTTATGAAATTGAGCCGTTCATTCTAGATTTGGTTAATCTGACTTTATTTCTGGGTTATGTACCACAGGCACTTAAGACTGTGGTCATCAAACCCCAGCTTAAAAAGCCTAATCTTGATCCAGATGTTTTGGCAAACTATAGACCCATATCGAACCTTCCATTTATTTCTAAAATCATTGAGAAAGCTGTAGCAAAACAACTACACGAGCATCTGGATGGGAACAGTTTGTTTGAAGAGTTTCAGTCAGGATTTAGAGCCCATCATAGCACCGAAACAGCGCTGGTTAAAGTCTCCAATGACATTCTAATGGCTTCAGACAATGGATCAGCCTCCATACTTCTCCTTCTAGATCTTAGTGCTGCATTCGACACCATAGATCATAACATTTTACTACAGAGACTGGAACATGAAATTGGAATTAAAGGGACTGCACTAAAGTGGTTCAAATCCTACTTATCAGATAGACATCAGTTTGTTCATGTAAACAACAGCTCCTCCTCATGTACTGTAGTCAGTCATGGAGTCCCGCAGGGTTCGGTACTTGGACCAATCCTCTTTACACTTTATCTGCTTCCTCTAGGCAACATTATCAGGAAACACAGCATCAATTTCCACTGCTACGCAGACGATACTCAGCTGTACCTATCAATGAAGCCAAATGAAGTCACTCAGATAGTCAGACTGCAGGCATGTCTTGAAGACATAAAAGTCTGGATGACTGGAAATTTTTTACTTCTCAACTCTGACAAAACAGAAGTTATTGTACTCGGTCCTAAGCACCTCAGAAAAATACTATCTAATCATCTCATGAGTTTGGACGGCATTACTTTGGCTTCCAGCTCCACTGTAAGAAACCTTGGAGTAATTTTTGACCAGGACATGTCCTTTGTCCCTCACATAAAACAAGTTAGTCGGGCAGCTTTCTTCCACCTAAGAAACATTAGGGAAATTAGAAACATCCTTTCTCAGGATGATGCAGAAAAACTAGTCCATGCATTTGTAACTTCTAGGCTGGACTACTGTAACTCATTACTATCTGGATGTCCAAACAAATCTCTAAAAGGCCTTCAGTTAATTCAGAACGCTGCTGCTCTTCATTGGCTGCCAGTAAAATATAGAGTAGAATTCAAAATCCTTCTTTTAACGTATAAAGCTCTTAATGTATCTCAGAGAGCTCATAGTTCCTTACTGTCCTAGCAGGCCACTCCGCTCTCTAGATGGAGGTTTACTTGTGGTTCCTAGAGTCTCCAAGAGTAAATCTGGAGGCAGATCGTTCAGTTATCAGGCTCCTCTTCTATGGAACCAACTCCCAGCATCGGTCCGGGGGGCGGACTCTTTCGTAACTTTCAAGACCAGGCTTAAAACTTTCCTGTATGACAGAGCGTACAGTTAAAAAGTCCTCTACTCTTTAGGTATGCTGCTATAGGTCTAGGCTGCTGGGGGAAGGACTGAGCTTCTCTCTCTCTCTCTCTCTCTGTCTTTCCCTGTCACCCTCTCTCCCCCTCTCCCTCTTTCTCTCTAACTCCCTCCTTGCATGCGCTGATAAAAACCATCCTTCTTAAAAAAAAAAACACAGTTTCACCCAGTTCTAAGCATTTATACTGCATTTACTAACCACGTTCTGCCAAAGTCTCTGTCTCTCCCAGTTCCTCTCCTCTCTCTCCCTGTCCTCATCCTGCAGGTGGTGACTCATCTCCATCCCATGTTCCTGCAACACCTGCTGGTCCCATATAGCATGAATTCTGTATTACAGCTCAACTCCATGAACTTCATGCAACAACATGTTCCTGCCTACACCCCCCCCTCCAATGCCGATCTCACTCTCTCTCTCTCTTGCTCTCTCCCACTTTCAACCCAACCGGTCGAGGCAGATGGCCGTCCCCCCTGAGCCTGGTTCTGCTTGAGGTTTCTGCCTCTTAAAGGAAGTTTTTCCTTGCCACTGTTGCCAAGTGCTTGCTCATCGGGGGATCTGTTGGGTCTCTTTAAATAAATTTATAAAGAGTTTGGTCTAGACCTGCTCTATATGTAAAGTGCCTTGATGTAACTTTGTTATGATTTGGCGCTATACAAATAAATCTGATTTGATTTGATTTGATTTGATGTCTTTGGATGGTGGGAGGAAACTGGAGTACCCAGATGAAGCCCATGCAGACATGGGGAGAACACGCAAACTCTGCACAGAAAGGACCCAAGCCAGTGTATCACCCGATTTGGTTTCCCCCCATGTTCCTGTTCCCCTTTACGCTGATTTACTGCTGAGTTGTGTGCGGTTGCTATGTTACCGTGCGTACTTAAGGAAGAAACAAAAGAAACACAGCTGAATGTACGGAAAGCAAAATGGGACAAACATCATACCAGGGTAACTGCAGTAGTCCATGCTATGTTCATTTCAGCGTCATAACAAAACTATCGATGTGTTGGCTTATCTCTGTTTCTGTGCTTGATGTTCCCTTTACCTAACAGGCTCACCAGTTGGTAAAGGATGCTTCAACCCATATGGCTGTAAAAACAACCATAAGATCCATGCTATTTTCCAATGTAATATTGTTTCTGTTCCTCCTGGAATATTTTCCTGGATTAATAGTGTAAATAACTTATGTTTGAAAAAAATCTGGTCCCTGCCTCAAAAACTCCCCATCGTTATAGGTAAAAGAGGTGTCATTTACAATTATTCATCGATGTTACCCTGTTAAATCCTTAACAAAAAAAAAAAAAAAAAATCACATTTAAATATGATTATATAGATCTAAATTGTGGCTACTGTGACTGATATACCGAGAATGTTGTCCCTCTGTCCTGGGAATGCAAAAATACCCATAAACTGTGGCAAGGTATTTGTATGTTTATTATTTTCGTTTTTTCTAAGATAGACATTTTAGTTGATTAAGAATATTCTTAAATCAATCTCGTTATAATTCATGCAAAGTTTTACAACCACCAATGCAGATTTGCCGAAATGAAACCTTTTTTGTGTTTTAATGAAAAAACTGGAACTGTATTTTAAATCTATATCTTCTGCTAAAAACAGCTCTCAAAACTATGTCTGTGCTCCCACTTAAATATTTATCAATCAGTATAATTTGCCTTTACTTGTAACCCCCGGCATATGCTGATGCTTTTCAATATTTTTTATTTATATCATTTATAATTAATGTAATGCTTATTTCTACATTCACTGCAATTCTGTGTATGTTGTGAGTGATGAAGCTGATAAAAATATGAGTGTGTGGGTTACTGATATGTTATTTGTTACATTAAAACAATAAATGAGGAATGCATTTGTTAGACCATTCATTGTTAATCTTTGTGTGAATGGGTTCAGGGATAGGGTTTTATGGCGCCAAATAACTGTTCATCAAATCAGATTTACTGATTGGCAGTGTATAGTGCCAATTCAGAACAAAGTTACATCAAGGCATTTTACATACATTTGTATACATAAAAGTCTTTATAAAATGATTTAAAGAGACCCAACAGATCCCCGATGAGCAAGCACTTGGTGACAGTGGCAAGGAAAAACTCCTTTTAAGAGGCAGAAACCACGGGCCGAACCAAGCTCAGCAGGGAAGCCATCTGCCTCGACCAGTTGGGTTGAGAGAGGGAGAGAGACGGCATGAAGTTCATAGAAATTATGCTGTATGGACTTCATGAAGATATGGGAGCAGCAGGCAGCAGGAACATGGGATGGTGATTCGTCACCACCTGCAGGCTGAGGACAGGGAGAGAGAGGAGAGGGACTGGGAGAAATGGAGATTTTTTTCCCAGATGTTTATGTGACCATAGAAAATAATTAAGGCCAAAAATCTTGGACTGTCTCCTTCAATGATTCTGTTATTGAGCGTGAAGGCACACATAACAGGAGTACTGGTCTTTCGTTGAAGGATGCCCAACATATCCTGTATGGAACCACCTTTCACAGGCATCACAAGCAATCTGAAAGAAAAAAAGGGTAAGGCGGACTCAAATCTGTGCTAGTTCATATAGGATGCATGCCAAACCATAGAGCCAATTACCCATGTAATGTCTTCCACACAATCAAACGTGTCACCCCCCCCCACAGAAATAGCACAGGTCACTAAAGTCATCTACGATTTTAGATAATTTTTGTGTAAAAGAATTTCACAAACACAGGATGCAAAGTCTGGTAAAATAAGGCTAGGTTACACCATTGTCTACATAGGCTCAATCAAGCGGTAGCGCTCGCGACTAATATGCCACTGTCACAAGTATGTTAATCTGAACACTTGCAAGGCCTGCGCTTTGATATAGGCTGAAGTGCCTACCAGACTGAGTGATAATGGTTGTGGCTATGTCCGTCCTGATTCTATTGATGTCTTCTATGCCTGTGGGAAATTCCATTGCACTGCCAGTGAAGATGTAATCCACAAACTGAAAGTGTGAGAGCCCATAAATCACAGATCCCCCAATGCGTGATGATGGCATATACCGGAATGTGATGTAACAGCTTACTTTTAGAGCAAACACTCCACAAGATGTTGTTTCTTGCTGCCGTGGGTGAGGCACAGTGTTGCAGGTCCACCGTGACACATTGACACCCAATTTTCTCATCAGGGCTCTAAGGAAAAATTTGGTAAATTGTTACTGAAGCAACCAATTCAGTTACAGATGAACAAGAACGTGACCCAATGTCACATATTTGCGAAAATATAGTTTACCTTATTGTCTCCAAACACCTTTTTATCTTTGTAGGTGACTCTGCCATTGAGTCAACAAGGAGAGATTTCTTTTTTGATGGGTATATGGCCTGGACATTTTTTTTATTTAGAGAAACACAAGAAACTTGTGTGACAAAAAAATGGACCAGACTCAGTGATCACCTTCCTAGCAACAAACTTTCACACTGCTCTATGTTCCCTACAGATAATATCCAACTAGGCCAGTGAGCGGTGATAGCTATCATGTCTTTGGGGTCATCAGATGGGAACCTCCTTTCACCAGTGTTTCGTCTAGTTAGGCCCACAACACCTCCAGAAGGCTAGACCGTGAACACTGGCATCCCAGAGTCACCCCCTAATGCCAGCCATCACCACTCATCACACAAAGACAACTATCGCACCACTGTCAACTACTCTAACCTCTCACCAACTGCACCAGTGAAAGCGGGGTGGGGATACAGACCCTGGTTCGGGTAGGGGGCATGAAAGTATAGAGCGTGCAGGAAGTGGAGGCAATACAAGCTACACTAGCAGATTCAGCAACTAAACTCACCTGAACAGCCAAAGCCAACACTCCAACAAAGGCCAATTCTCCTAGGCTAACCGCATGGTGTCGAAAAGGCACAAACACAAAGAACTATTTCAAGCAACACCACTGTCAACTACTCTAACCTCTCACCAATTGCACCAGTGAAAGCGGGGTGGGGATACAGACCCTGGTTCGGGTAGGGGGGAGAAATAGAAGAGGTGGAGATAAAAGTAGGGATGGGATACAGACCCTGGTTCGGGTAGGGGGCATGAGAGTATAGAGGGTGCAGGAGGTGGAGGCAGTACAAGCTACACTGGCAGATTCAGCGACTAACCTCATCAAAACAATCCTATATTTAAGTAAAACCAACACACCAACACAGGCCAACTCACCTGGACTAACCACATGGTGGCAAAGAGGCTCAAACAGGCCACACCCCCACTTAAAAACACTTCCCATTCCTGGATTTCTTCCTCTGCTTCTCCCTATAGTCTGTCTATCTTAAGAGCTCCCCCTGCTGGGCCCCCAGCTATTATTACCTCTTCTAACCCAAATCCACTGACTAGATCTTACTGCCTCATCTGACATTTCCTTCACTGGTTTCCTCACCCTCTGGCCGCTTCCTCCTAACTCCCTCAACAAAGCAACAGCAGATCTCCACAGCTCTTTCCAACTAAGCTTTTTCTTCTCTACGCCTTCCCAGTTCAACCACTGTCCCTGCTTAGCCTGAGCCACTGCCCTGGCAACTCTTAATATTTCCTCCTGTCTACGAACCTGCTCTACAACTAGCTTCCTCTTCTCTTTGGGACCTGCTCTACTCCACACCGGTTTGCCTGAGCCAAGCCCCGAGCCTCCCCGGCCTATCTGTACATTACCCACAATCTCGGTATGCCTAAGAGCTGCTTCTGCTTCCTGCACTGCCATTCTTGGATTCCATTTTCTCCCCTTTGTTGGGTTTGGAATCACTTTACTAACAACCACGTCTTTCCTCCCAGATACTAGGAGCTCTGTCCTAACCTTAGTACATTTAAACTCCTCCACTAGACTAGATACTGGGAGCTGAAGTATGCCTTTCCCATACAATGCCACAGTGCTTAAACATCTCGGAACCCCAAGCCACTTCCTAATGTAAAAGCTTACTAGTCTTTCCATTTTACAGATATTGGAATCTCATATACTGACAGTGGCCACATCAATCTAGGAAACAATCCAAACTGCAAACACCACAGCTTCAACTTTCCTGGAAGTCCTGATTTATCTATTCTATCCAGTCCCTCAGCAACATCCTTCCTAAACTGCACTACCTGTTCTCTGTCATTCAAATCTGCCTTGTACCACCTGCCTAAACTCTTTAATGGTTTTTCCCTAATTATTGGAATTGCTTCTTCATCTATTACAAACTTTTGATCACTTAATCTTCTTCTATCCTCTACTTATTGAAATACTTCTAGACTTACTAGGCTTGATTCTAATACTAGCCTACTTTAAGTTTTTATTAAGTTAATTTATTAACTAAATAAATAAAGAAATAAATATTGATATGTAAGCCTTATTTTTATTAAGGGAACAGGCATTTTCTTTGACACATAGGCCTACTTACCACTAGAAACCAATGGTGACAGTCATTCACTACACCTATAATCATGTCAAAGGCAGAGGAATCCAGCTGAGGGAAAGAAAAAAACAATTAACAATGACTTTTCTAGGTTTATGGCCATTGTGGTAGACCTTTTCCTTTGCCCCATGCTGCCTCACCATGATACTGATATATGCATTTATCACCTACAGTATATTAACATTAAAAAAAGAATACAACTTTGCAAGGAGAAGCATTATGCCTTGGAAAATTCAATGAATATGCACTCACTCTCCAACTCCTTTCCTGGGCCCAGCTGGAAGATGTCCTTATAAGATATTTTGTAGGGCCCAACTTTTGCCAGCAGCACCTGGCAATAATTGCCCCCCCCACACACACACATAGCACACTTTAACTGTGTTTTTAAATGAATAAAGGCCATTGTTAGGTATGTATCACTTACGCCTATACACAGCAGTGTCTAAAGGGTTCTGCACAAGGCTAGAGATTCCTATGAAGGTGGTCCAGGTGAAAGTGGTACTGGTACAGGTGAAGGTGGTCTGGGTGAAGGTGCTACATATAATGGTGTGTGATTTGTTAAATCTAAGGGTGATAGGACAGAGGATGGAGCAGGTGGTGATTTACAAGATGGTTTGAGAGCTGTACCTGAGGGATGATCACTGCAATTTGTGGGTTTTTTTGAGAGGTCCAGGGGGGCAGTAGAGGGGACAGTGGCAAGTAGAGGTTTCTCTGGATTCGTCATTTGAGGATTTTATTTTGTGTTGTATGCAGAGAGTTGGATGTCATCCACCAGGTCTGCACTTTTATTTTCTAACTTGGTTATGGTATAGGGTCCCAACCAGGTATGTTTTAGTTTCCCCCCTTTTCTCTGCTGCATTCTTAAATTTTTTCTCAATAACCTCTGACCAACAGTAAAAATGGATTTGCTTGGCAGTTTTTGTCTTGTTTTTTCAGGACATTTTCCCTCACCAGATTGTTCAAGTTCTCTTTCAAGGCAATGCCTGCGGATACCACTGAACTGGCAATCATGTCCTCCACTGAGCTGCCCACCTTTCCAATAAAAAGATACAGAGATGAACAATGTGATTTTAATGCTGAAATTACCCGACATAAGTGAGATCCATACCGTATAGTCCTCTGGCACTTCACATGGATAGCATGCCTCAAAGCCAAACATTAAAAAGTAGGGGAGAACATGGTGGTGAGGTGTGGCTTGGTGCATAGGCCAAACATAACATAAGTAGTTGTCAGCAACAAGTTTGCGTAACGCCCTGTATCATCATCATGGTTCATCAATACCCCTGGTTTTCAAAATGACCTCAATATTGTAGAAGAACTACTTTTAGACTGTGATGAAAACATTTTTTAAATTACAGATTCACCTCTGAATTGTCCCATTCAGGTTTTCAACAAGACCATTTGTCTGTGGGTGATATGGAGCACTATGCCCTGATCAGTGAAAATGTGCTGCGGTGCACCAAACCTATAAAAAAATGTAATAATGCACTCCGCGACCACCTCAGAAAAATGTATGTTCTGTTATTATGAAATAATCATGTATTTTTTATTCAGTATTCAGTAAAATGAAAGCCTTGTTACATACATGTATTGGGATATATTCCTGCTCCTTTTTGAGGGAGAGCCTGCTGAACTGGCATTTTGCACACTGTGAAACCTGATGGTTCAAAAGCAGATATTGGAAATGCAGTCCACAGAGTTACAATCTATGGATAAGATCAATATATCATACACTTCAATCAAATAATTCCATTTACCCATTTGTCCAAGTCTACCCCCATTCCAGGTCAGTAAAACCTGGTGCTGATGGCGTATTTGTTTTTTTGGGTTCCACAGTGGCCTCCCTCTGCGCTGTCATAGAATTGCTTGAAAATGTCATTGGCTTCCTCCATGCCAACCACCACTCTCCTTAGCACCTCCATATCGTGTTTCGATGAAATGCAATACAAAGTATCACCTATTGCAACAAGTTTGTTGTCAGTAGCGTACAAGAATCTGATTATCTGATTAGTTATTGTTGGCCTATTCGAGAGTTAGAGCTGGCAATTAGGGAATTATTTTTAATGTATTCCTTACCTTTCATTTGGAAACGGGCGGAGCACCTGCAAATAACAAATTTTTGTTCCTTTGATATGCCCACAGGATAGGTGCCATTTTTCTTATAATTGACCAGCTCGTCAAACATATGCTTGTCCATTTTGAACGCACATGAAATGCCCATCCTGGCCACCTTAATTAATCACCCCTGAACACCTGCGAAATTGGCTTTGGTAATGAAGTTACACCCTTGCCCAAGTTGTAATTCATTCGTCTTGATCAGACAAAACAGACAAGAGCAGAATAATTAGTCATAATAACTTATGATTTATAAGATTTCAAAGGATCTAAGCAGCACAGTAGGCTACATGGGTGACTTGTTCCTGGTATCACTCCATCAGTAACATGACTTGTATCTATATTTCTATTGCCAAATTTTATTTCTGTTTGTATGTCCCATTTTGATATTAGAGAAGGCCTACACCCCCTTTCGTTATGTCGAGCCTCAACATTACGCTTATTCATTCATGGTCACCCAAATTATTGATCCATTCACTGAACACTTTTTTCATGAAAACCTAACCATTATCTATTATCTGTTGCACGACATGCCCATAATAAGGCTATAGGCCTACATAACTGTCATTGAGATAATCGATAAATCAAACTGTTGCATAGACAAAATAACAATTCAACAAAAAAGCGTGGTGGTTATTTATTAATTCAAAATTATAACAAATCAACAGTCGTGAAACTGGAGCTAAGAAATCCTAAATTTGCAATTAAGTTTTTTCCATTAAAATCGATGACTGGCAGTACCAAATTAAATAACATATATTTTGTACCACTTCGCTTTCTGTGGATCCAGTTGTTCTGGGTTGGTCCTGTGGGTGGCGTCAGTTAACATGGCTTTTTGAGGAAGAAGGTAACTGGTAACTGAACCCACGGCCTTCTTATTGTGGGGTGACAGCGCTAACCACTATGCTGCTGTGCTGCCCCAGGAAAAGTTATTTTGTGATAATTATCGTGATCGTTTTTCACCCAGCCCTATTCATTTGAGCTGTGTGACATGTCATGTTGTCCTGCAGGAAGGATAAATCAACATTTTCCAGTCTTTCATTGTCCAATTATCCAATTTTGTTGAGGATGAAATTTAGCCTCAGTTTCCTGTTTTCAGTTGAGTGTGGCATCTTGTGTATGGTGTTCTGCAGCCGTCCCCCCTGTGCTTCAGGTGTCTTGCGTTCAGAGATGGATGGTCTTCTGAATACATTGTTTGCAATGTGTGGTTGCATTGACGTGTGTCCATGTGAGCGGCTGCTGAGTGTGTGTGTGTGTGTGTGAGAGAGAAAGAGACAGAAAGAAAGATCCCTACCTTCCCTGCCCATTTCTCCCCGTACATGCTCACAAATCTTAGTTAAAGTCACTGAATTTGAATTAATTATGAATTTATAAGTTTTTTGCCTTTTAGTCAGGGATGCATAAAAGACAGCTGTTTCACTGCACTGACCATTTGATCTCTTGGTGTGTGTTTTGTTCACAGGTAAAACGTTCCTATGGCTTGTGCAGCCTTCAGCTGACATATATGGACGAGGAGAATGAGGAGGTGACAAACTCTAATCTCATTTGCTGATTCCCCCTCTTGATTATTTGCTTCCATATAGGAATGTAATGGTATGAAAACTGAAATCAAGGTTTTTGTGACCAAAAATATAATTTAGTTTTCACTATTATTCATTAATCTTATACCGCTTATCAGGGTCACGGGGCTGCTGGCGGCAATCTAAGCTGACATTGGGCAAAGAAGGGGTACACCCTGGACAGGTCCATTGTAGGACCACCGAATAGACAGATAGAGAAGAACAAGCCGTCACACTCAAACTCAGACCTACAGGCAATGTAGAGTCACCAGTTAACCTAGACATGCATGTCTTTGGACAATGGTAGGGAACTGGACTACCCGGAGGAAACCCTCGCAGGCATGGGGGAACATACAAACTTCTCTCTGCACTAACCACTATTCTGCTGTGCTGCTGTTTCCAGTAAAATACCAATGTTACTTCAATTTTTATTTATTGTCAATTCAAGTTTTTTTTGAAACCCATATATAAAATTAGCACTATGTACTTTTGCATGATTAACAAAAACAAACAAACAAAAAGAATAACATTCCATGTAGAATCAAGCATACAAATTAGCTATAAGATGGCACTTTTTGGCAGTCTTAATGTAACAAGAACAATAAATAAATTAATTTGTAAAACATGCATAAGTGCATTTAAGAGGCACGATTTAGCCCTGAGAGGCAACTGTACAGAAATAGACTTTTTGTGATCATAAAGGCAACAAAAAATATTAATAAAATAATATGAACAATAACAAATAGTATTACTTATGTAAACATCCAAAAAACATGCAGCTGTGTATTACAGATGTGACTATGTTGTCATAGTTTGTTATGATTTGGCGCTATACAAATAAATCTGATTTGATTTGATTTGATGGGAAGTAAATGGAAACTGCAAATGAGAAGAGAACAACCAAAAAAGCATGAACATTCTTCACCATTGTTAGCAATAGGGATATTTAATTAGCTATTCTGGGGCCGATTACTGTTTACCGATTGTGGAATGGGTTGAGGGAGGGAAATCCTCCATTTGAACTGTAGTATACTGTCTCGCATTGTGCACCACTTATAGAAATAAAAGTAACTGCACCGAAGAAAATAGTAGAAATACAATTAAGAGCCTAAAGTATAATCAGCAATGGATGGATGAAGTTTGGCTGGCTTTACCTGGGTTTGTTTCTCATTCTGGCCATATTCTGTCGGGGGACTGGTTCTCAAAAGTCTGGCGGTAATAAAACATTATTGATGACTCCCACCATGATGAATTTCACTGTTACATACATTGGATATTGGGAGTTTGTTGTCTTTTTCTGATTTCTCGAAAATCTGCATGCAGTCTCAGCTATTTGACCTCACATGATCAGCTTTTTGGATTGGTGTTTTCACTATAATAAACATTTTCAAGTACATGATAATCATCAGGGGTTTGTGTTGTTATATTCCATTATACTGGTAACTGTTGCATGCAACAGATGCATCCCAGTTTTTAATCAATAACATAAAGTGAGTTGTTTCTTACCATTCCCCAAATGCAATGTTACAGCACCGATGTGCACTGTGACAAGTGATGATCATATGTAATTGATGGAGTGTCTCTTTACTTAATAAAACTGCATTATCAAGCCAAAATTGTTATTATGCTGCATATATTTACATAAAAAATCTTGTGTTTTTTCTTCAGGTGTCAATTAACAGTCAAGGTAAGTAGATGTAATAATTGAGCTGCAGCAGTGAGTTGTGATATGCTAAATTACAGCAGCAGAACTTTGAATAAATAAATATAAATATATATGTATAAAAATATAAATAAATATTGTTAACACTGTAATTTTCACATCATATTAAAGAACGTTGTGTTTTTTTATTTCAGTGGAATATGAGGATGCATTAAAGGTAAGATGATGTAATGTTTAATTATTATTTACATTGATATACTTATACTTATGGGGAATAAGTTCTATCCACCATATATTATCTTAGCTCATGTTAACTGTTCCAGCATGAAGGTCTTGCCCTGACACTCAACTTCCTCCTTCCCAAAGCAATTCTAAAATAGTCTATTTGAGTGGCATTGGGGCCCGAAGGCCTCCTGTGCTCACAGCACAGAACTGTGCAGCCTGATTGGCATTCACTGAACTGTCTCTAGAAAGAAAGACAACGGAACACCTAATAAATTTAATCACCTTGGAATCTGATAATTGAATATTATTTTATCTCAATAGCAACCCTATCAAAGAACTTGCCTGTTGTGTTTTGCTTTAGCTAGAGACCAAAAGCAGCTGAACCACAATGGACTGAGTGGTCCTTCTCATAAGTATAGTTACTGTGGCAATAGCTTTAAAAAAAAAAAAAAATGAGGTGGTCTTGACTTGACTTACAAAATTTCAAGATTATTGCAGACTCAATCCTTTAAACCTTAAAGTAATTACAATAACAGTAACTACAACAACCTAATAGTAAATAACTGTAGATTACACAGAAGTGGTTTGACTAATATGATAATAATACATAAAGGATTCCTGTAGTGGGGCAGCATAGTGGTTAGTGCTGTTGCCCCATAACAAGGAGGTCTCAGGTTTGGGTCCCATTGCCTGGGGCCTTTCTGTGCAAAGTTTGCATGTTCTTCCTGTGCTTGTGTGGGCTTCCTTCAGGTACTCTGATTTTCAATTACATTGAGTGGTGACTCTAAATTGCCCGAAGGTGTGAGTGTGAGTGGTTCGTCTTTGTCTGTCTATGTTTATTGGCCCTGCCCTGGACTGGCGACCTGTCCAGGGTGTACCCCGCCCTCACCCAATGTGAGCTGTATTGGCTCCACTGCTCCCCAGTAGAAGATGAATGAACTCCTGTAGTGTTTGGTGCTTGTGTGAAGGTTGCTGACAGAATAGCCATAAATAAGTTCCTGCCTTGAAACCTATATTACATTTCAGATCTAAGCAAAACACCACATAGGATAAAGAATAACTACATAGTCCCTTTTTATTTTCAGTATACATTAACATTATGAACATTAACAGTATTAATAAACTTTATTTATGTAGCACCTTACCAGAAACAAGGGTTAGGGTTAGGAAAGATGTTTCATGGAATAAAAAAACAGAGATACACAATACACAATACATTGTCATAACCCGGGCCACAGGCCTGACAAGTGACTGGAAGAAGATGAGTGTGTATAAAATAAGTTATTTATTACAACATAAGTTGTCCAAATTAAAGGTAATAAGCATGGGATGCGGGCAGCATGGCAGCATGGTGATTAGCGCTGTTGCCCCCAGTAAGAAGGTCACTGGTTTGGTTCCCAGCCTGGGTCCTTTCTGTGCGGAGTTTGCATGCTCTCCCCATGCCTGCGTGGGTTTCCTCCCACCGTCCAAAGCACTTGAAGATGAATGAATGAATGAATGAATGAATGAATGAATGAATGAAAGCATGGGATGTGTGTGTCAGCAACATCAGTAGTGCAAGTGTGGATGGAGTGTATGTGTGAGGTGCAGTGTTGTAAATGTGAAAAGCAAAGAGAAAAAGGGTCCGGATCTGGTGCCGTCAGGGAATATAAAGCCACTGTAACAGGTGCTCCCAATCTGGCTATCTGCATCAATCAGAGAGAACAGAGATTAGAGCAATCAAGCCAACCTACAGACTATGCAGGGGCCATCACAACATTGATGAAGGGTGAAAAGGCTGAGAAGGTCAGAAATATAAGAAGGAGCAAGGCCATTACGAGAGTTAAAAACAAACAATGCAATTTTGAAATCAATCCTGAAGAATATACACTCACCGGCCACTTTATTAGGTACACCTGTCCAACTGCTCGTTAACACTTAATTTTTTAATCAGCCAATCACATGGCGGCAACTCAGTGCATTTAGGCATGTAGACATGGTCAAGACAATCTCCTGCAGTTCAAACCGAGCATCAGTATGGGGAAGAAAGGTGATTTGAGTGACTTTGAACGTGGCATGGTTGTTGGTGCCAGAAGGGCTGGTCTGAGTATTTCAGAAACTGCTGATCTACTGGGATTTTCACACACAACCATCTCTAGGGTTTACAGAGAATGGTCCGAAAAAGAAAAAATATCCAGTGAGCGGCAGTTCTGTGGGCAGAAATGCCTTGTTGATGCCAGAGGTCAGAGGAGAATGGCCAGACTGGTTCGAGCTGATAGAAAGGCAACAGTGACTCAAATAACCACCCGTTACAACCAAGGTAGGCAGAAGAGCATCTCTGAACGCACAGTATGTCAAACTTTGAGGCAGATGGGCTAAAGCAGCAGAAGACCACACCGGGTGCCACTTCTTTCAGCTAAGAACAGGAAACTGAGGCTACAATTTGCACAAGCTCATCGAAATTGGACAATAGAAGATTGGAAAAACGTGATGATGGCTACTTTCAGCAGGATAATGCGCCATGTCATAAAGCTGGAATCATCTCAGACTGGTTTCTTGAACATGACAATGAGTTCACTGTACTCAAATGGCCTCCACAGTCACCAGATCTCAATCCAATAGAGCATCTTTGGGATGTGGTGGAACGGGAGATTCGCATCATGGATGTGCAGCCGACAAATCTGCGGCAACTGTGTGATGCCATCATGTCAATATGGACCAAACTCTCTGAGGAACGCTTCCAGCACCTTGTTGAATCTATGCCACGAAGAATTGAGGCAGTTCTGAAGGCAAAAGGGGGTCCAACCCATTACTAGCATGGTGTACTTAATAAAGTGGCCGGTGAGTGTAGGTAACCAGTGCAATGAAGCCTTATTGGTGAAATGTGGTAGAATGTATGGGTTTTGGTAAGAACCCTAGCTGCCATGGTCTGTAGCAGTTGGAGGCTTTTGATATTTACAGCAAATAATTAATTGCAGTATGCAAGATGGCTAGAGACAAGAGCGTGAATAAGAGTTTGGGTGTCACTAAATGAAAGGATTGATCTGATCTTGACAATGTTCCTAATTTGACAGATAGCTGTTTTACTGATATTACTGAAATATTTAGAAGAGCTCAGGTCTGAGTCAGTTACCCCCCGAATATGTAGCATCATGTGTGTACTGTATACCTAGAGACACTTGGGTCTGGGCAACAGAGTTCCTGTGTGCTTTCAGACCAAACACCATCACTTTGGCCTTATTATTATTTAATTTTAAAAGGTTCCTGGACATCCAAGCCTCAATGTGTTCCAGACAGGCCATGAGTATGTTAACAGAGGTGAGGTCTGATGGATTTACAGACATATACGTTTGGGAATCATCAGCATAAAAATGGAAAGTGATTTTAAAATTGCAGATAACAGTGCCAACAGACACAGAGAAAGATCTGCCACTGAGATACTCTAGGATTTGAACCAATTCAGAGCTCTCCAAGTCAGTCCCACCCAGCTCTCTTGCCGATCAATGGCTATGTTGTGATCGACTATATCAAATGTGGCAAAGAGGTCTAACACCACAAGGACAGTGCAGCGGCCACCATCGGAGTTAATCCTAATTAATCCTAATACTAATTTCAAAAGTACAGTTTCTGTGCAATAACAGACAACAGAACCCTAACCCTACTAAAATATCTGAGGATACAAACCTAGTAAGTAAAACGTTTTAAAAGGGTTAGAGAGGAGATAGATTTAATGCCCTTAATTACCCCATTAAATAAGATTGAGACAGGATAAAATGAATTAAAAGTCTGATGTATTTCTTTGGTGGAGTAAATAGAGATGAAATTATTTGGGCTCTGATGATTGAAACCTTGTCAGTGAAAAAAGTAAAAAAGACTCACATTACTAATAGGACAATCCCTCCCCTGGGTTCTATCAGCAGACTTGGGAAGGCTACCTACAGTACACGAGACACAATATGGAGTTCCTAAGCCTGAAAGTTGTTGAGCATTACAATGTCCACTTCAGCAGCAGCTGATAGGTAGGCAGGAAGATTGATATGTGGCTTGCAATATATGATTATCTTAGTGTGTATATGTGTGTCTGTATGTGTGAAACAAATGCTAGGATTCATGTTTTGATGTGGTTCAGAATCCTTTTGGTTTTACTTCACTAAATAGGAACCCCTAATTCTTCAATGTCTTATTTTCAGTTTTTCAAGTCTGGTTGTTCAGTACAATCTTGTATGTATTTGTTGATTCTGCTTCAAGCTGGTTAGTTTATGTATAAAGGGGTTTTACAGTTTTGCCGTAAGTATAAAATGTCAAATTTAGATCCACAAATCTGCTTGCTCTTAGTCAGAACCTTCTGTTGACAACTGCCTCTGCCTCTTAGACATAGAGAGGCGTGCCTTTTGCTCATGGAACAGTACTGACAGTTTTTCAGTACTGCAGCAGCACATTTTTGTCCAAGATTTGCCACAGGGGGGTCTTTTGAAAAGCAGTTGAGGGATTGGATGATTCAGTAAATCCAGTGGCAAATGTCCTCCTGAGGACCTAATGTAAACTGTACCAAAACATTTTGAAGGATTCTGGTCAGTGAGGAAACACTTGGTAAACTCAGTTCTTATAGACACCCATATTAAAATACACAACTTTATAGTAGGGTTGCACAATTAACAAAATATAATTAAAAATTGCAATATGGCCAGAAAGACCAGGAATCAGATTCACAAAACTTTAAGAAAAAGAATCAACTTAAGTGCAAATTTTCGTCTGTTTTAAGAATAAAAAAGAAAAAGTGATATTCTCAAATGGTATTCTTTAAAACAAAGTTTTGTTCTTGATTTTTTTTTTTTTTTTTCCTCAAGCTTAAGAGAACCTTGACCTGTCTTAAAACTCCTACAGTGAAAAGGTAAGCCTAACATAACATAACTAATCTCATTCAGTCGAGATTAATACTTTCATCTCCACTGGTCTTGTTCATGAATCGTTTCCTCTCAGCTCCCTTCTTTTTCTCCTCCGACTTGAAATCCGTCCACTTTTTGACACTTGTGCGTCCCCCCCACAGCTGAGACAGCCATAGCCACTTTTTCCCACCCTCTAGACTTATTTTCAGCTGTTATTCCTATATTGTCTATTTTCCCAAGTAGTAATTTTATTTACATTTACATTAATTTCCTCAATCCTAACCTCAGGCTCCTGCTTTGAGAAGTTTTTGGACCTCTTCTTTTCCTTCTCCATAATTTACAATGTCTGACCGTTAATTTGTGACCATGCACCAATACACTCACATCTTTTAAAACAAAAATACATTTTTAGATTGAAATCGTTTATTAATTTAACCCTTAGTGGATAGTCTTCTCCAAATGTGAACGAACATGCTTGTTTGGTAAAAGACCCCAAACTAAATAAACCCCCACATTTTATTTAAAAAAAAAAGAAAGAAAGAAAGAAAATCTTTCAACATTATCACAAAATAATTTTTTGCATATCATGCTGCCATACTTCATAGCAGGAATTAATATGTTTACAGCCTGGTATATAAAAACTGTTTTGGTTCCTAGAGCTCATTTGCTCTTCCGTTACAATTGTAGTCTTGGTGACTTCTGATACAATGCACTGCATTTTAAATCCTTGCAAGTTTCAGGTTGAACAGGTTTTTTTGGGTCTGCCGCCAAGCTTTGTGACAGAGAAATTTATCTCCTGAAAAAATGTGCTGGCCTACCAAAATAAACATACAAACAAAATATATGTACAAAAGCCTCTGGAACTCATTAGAACAGGTTCCCAACCTAATACAATGGATAGTCAACTTCAAAATTTCAAAAGTGACCACATAAATTGGTTTTAGATCTCAATGACAACAATAAAGAAGCCCAATTAGTCTTCTGTTGCTTGACCCAGAGTCACTGCTCTGTTGCGTAGTCTTCCTAACCAGCAAATAATGAACAGAAGTTGTAATGTAATGTAATGTAATGGAGGTAACAGAAATGGTCTCAAAATGCAAACAATGTCTCTTCAGATCTTAATATCAAAATACCTCTATGTTCATCAGCTTCACAGCAAACAGGAGTTCAAGCGCAGGGCCAATCATAAATAAAGATCACAGTTCCATATCCAAGCAACATGGCCAGTCCTCACCATAGTTGACCTCCAAGCCAGGCGTGTTAGCCAAACAAACTGTATCTGGACAAGCCTCCTGTCACTTCCCCAGCACACACACTCTCCCAGTCTTCTTTCCTAGCCTTCAAATCCCAACATGTCAACCAGTCCATGGTCAGCCTCAGGTGTGGTAGTCTGGCATGAAGCAATCAGTCCCAGATCTCCCTCAGGTGTGTTGAGGTGAGGACTCCCATCCCGCGCCACGAGACGGGGACATAGCAATTAGCAGCTGCAGCCACTGGAGTGGATGTAGCTCCCTCCTATGACACAGCCTCTCGTGACATCACAGGAACCACTGCTCTTGAGCTAAGCAAAACACATAGCAGGACAAGATTTTACAAAACAATATGCAAGCTCAGCCTCAGAACTTACGTGTGACTTGCAAAAACACATTAGATCTTTTTTTATTGCTGACCTAAAGATATCCAACTAGGGCACTAATGTATATTTAATATACACAAACACAATTTAATTCAAACATTCATTCATTCATCTACAACCTCTTATCCATTTCCGGTTCACGGGAGTGCTGGAGCCAATCCCAGCTCACACTGGGCGGGGGTTGGGTACACCTGGACAGGTCGCTAGTCCATCACAGGGCCAACTGAAGAGACAGACGGAGACAAACAACCACTCACACTCAGACCTACAGACAGTTTATAGTCACCAGTTAACCTATACATGCATGTCTTTGGATGGTGGGAGTAAACCGGAGTACCTGGAGGAAACCCACGCAGGCACAACCACTTTGCTGCCATGCTGCCCTCTTGAATCCATACAATAAACAACTAATTAAATTGAACAATGAGCAGTAGATATTTCATTGAATACAGCAAGTTAGAAGAAAAGTTTAAATTGCTTCACTCTCTCACACAGAAAAGAGGTCAGGAACTACTGCATTTTGTAACAATGACTTAACTAATTTGTTAAAATGTTTCCAGAGTGCAGCAAGACAGGGAAATCGATTGCAAATGAATGTGTATGAGACCCGAGGCCAGCTGACCAGAGTTCCCACCAACAAAGCCAGTGGAGCAGAGCCAAAGAGGGGATTCAGACCACCACAACACTGCCCTGCCCTCACCCAAGTGGTCAGCCGCAAGGTCCAGGCAGCTGTGCCAGAACAGGGCATGGTGAGATCCCACACACAGCATTTTATATTGGGCTCGCATTATATTCCTTTGAGAAAGATCACAAGATTTAAAGAACAAAAAAATTATTATTATTATTAAATGCATTTCTAGATTTGTTGAACACAATAAATGTACAAATGGCCAAAATGGCATAAAACTGAAAAACAAAAACTAATTTAAAAGCTCTACAAGTTATTAAAATACTTTTATTTATTTATTAATTTATTTATTTATTAGAAAAATTAGGGACAATGCATATTAATGAACATTCTCATGTAAATATGCCAGATTGTAGCTAATTTCCATCTGTAGTCCCATTGGCATGTTGGTTTAATACAGCAGGGTGGAATACATATAACATGTCAAATCACATCAAATTTTATTGATAATGCCAAGTCATAACAAAGTAAATTAAAGGCAATTTACATTTAGAGCAATTATTTTAAGACACCAATGGAAGTATGTAAAAAATAAGAAAAAGTTGGTAAAAGTAGTGATTAGTAATGGTCGTTCATGATAATTAATAGTAACTATCGCAACAGCAGATATTGAGCAAGGATATGGAGCAGAGATGATTCTCCACCTTTAGGATGAGGAGAGAGAAAGTACACAGTAGGGAGAAACACAGACTATGGGAAGGTGAAAAAATAAAGTTCATGACATGTACTGTAAAGGCGTGAGATAGATGCTCAGTGCATTCTCCAGCAGCCTATAGCAACATAATTACAAAGTAAAAGCCCACAAATTCCCCAGTTGTGATAGTCAGCATAACTTAATTAATTAACATAATTTCCCTTTTAACAACTGCCTCTTAAAGGTTACAATTCTTGAGCACCCTCTCTGATAGTGGGATACTGTTCCATAATGCAAATCCTCTATATTACAGGACATTTTGAGAAATCAGATGTCCCTCTGAAGAGGAACTAGAAATCCACTCTATTAGTGGCTCTAGTTACTTGTGAAGTGAGCATCTGATAAACTTCTGCTTTTGTCAAGGATAGAGATCTGTGTATTAACAGCATAAATCATGGTATCAACATTATTACATTTATTAGGTAAATTGTTCTCAGACAGTGAGAAAATGTAATGGCAAGACATGGAAAATGCTGGACCCACAGATGCAGAGAGTCAGAGACAAGGGTAAAGCTGAGAAGTAGTTGTTTATTCAGTCCACGGTCACAACCAAATGCTCCAAATCAATCAGGCAGAAGTACAAAAACACTAGATTTAACTCTTACCAGGAACAAAAGCTTGGAGGAAAAGGATTACTCTAGAGAGATCACTGAAACAACAGACGAGACGACCTGGCAAAAAAGGGAAAGAAGACACGTTTTAAGTACACAGAAAGGGATGGATGATAAGAAACAGATGCAGCACATTAGGGGCAGGGCAGACAATCAAACAGGTGGAAACCTAACATAAGCTGAGAAAAAAACTAAAAAATGTAACCTAACAACAGATAACTTAAGATGAATGGCTGAAAAGTAATGGTCCTAAGATCGACCCTTCACGGATGTCAACTGGGCAGGGAAGATTGGGTAGATGTAATACTGCCAACTTGTACTATTTGTTTCCTGCCAGACTGATAAGATTCAACCCATTTAATCATGTAACAAGCAAAAAGCTGAGATTCTGGAGAGGAGAAAGTTGTGGTTAACAGTGTTTAACGCATTTTCATTAGCTATAAAAGCAGCAGCAAGGCAAGGCAAACATTCTTTACCAAAGCTGTGGTTGTGATCCTGACTGTCGTCAGGTGTGACTGGCTTGAAAACAGCCAAATGGTGTTGCATGGTGCCCAGCTTCCTTGTACTCACTTGCTTTATTCATTATTCATTAATGCTGGGAATATAAACACCTCCAACCACTTGAGGGCAGTGCAATGTTTTTGTTTATTTTGTGTGTGTGTTTTTGGAGTATAATCAAAGGTAGGAGATTCAGACACTCACACAATGGCAATTTGTTTTAGTAACTTTTTCGAGTGAATTTTGTCTTATGATTATCAGGTGATCATGAAAGAAATGAAAGCTACCAAAGAAGAGGATAAGACTCCTCCTGCTTGGTTTACCTCTTACATGGAGAAAGTAAGAAAAACTGGTGACATTGTCTTTAAACACAAGATTCTACTGGAAAAGCTGTTGGATGACTAAAACATGGACTTTTCCAACTTAATTTCCACAGTTTAAGGACCAGGTGGTTCGTGAAGCAGTGGAGAAGATCTGCAGGGAGTTCTCTGGACAGTGCTGCATCCACAAGCCACTAGGAGGAGGAGGAGGAGGAGGAGGAGCAGGAGCAGTGGGAATTACAGGGGAGGCGATAAGGGGTACAGAGGCCCAGCAGGTCCCCGAAGTGTCCTCAACCCTGCCTGGAGCTCCATCCTCCTCCACTCCTCCCTGCTCTTCCTGCAGGGGACAGACAACAGGAGGAGGCTACCAGTGCAGGTATGGTTGTTGACAGCTCACGAGCTAATTTCAAGACTCTTTGAGTCAGTGAATTAGCTAACAGTCAGAATATCGTCATTGTTCAGATACCATCAATGAAGCCCAATACAAGCTTATATGTCTGACTTGAAAAAAATGTATTTCCTCTAATAGTGTCCAGAGCCTTTTATTTACTCAACTACAGAGGAAGGCCTATAGTGGAAAGGAAGCCTTTTTTTGTAAAAATGTATTTTAATAATAATAACTACACAATGTAAAATAATGTATGTTATTATATATTATATTATTTAAATCAATTACTATAGGTTTTAAGATACATCACTATGATGCACTGCGATGCATCCTCAATGATGTTCCTGGACTCTTTGGGGGTTTTGGGTCTTTCAACATCATAGCCCCTCCTCCAGTTGACCCAGCAGGAGTGATCTATTCCCTGCTTGCATCCTAGCGGCAACAAGCACAGAGTCTTCTCTCTTTATCCTAAGCCACCTTATGGCTCTGTGTGCCACCTCTCTGTGGCTTTGGTGATGGACTATGTGGCTCCCCTTTTTATGGCTCCGATGTGAAAGCTCTGCAGAGGGAGCTGCCGGCAGTCCTCTTTGATAGCTTGGCAATGTGCCTGCCAACCACGGTTCTGGCACTACTCCACAAGTCCTTGGTATTTACTCATCTTCCTGTCATGGGCTTCCTCAGTGTGTTCCTCCCAAGGCACAGTGAGTTCCCACAAGATGACATTCTTGGTGGAATCCAAGTAGATGACCAGGCCAGGACAGAGTGTTGTGGGGTGACGTGCTCTGGAAATTTCAGCTGTTTGCTGAGGTCCACTCTCAGCTGCAGAGCTGAGCAGCAGTATTCTCACCTGTCATGGCGGGGGGTTTCTTGCCAGGTATGAGGAAGCTGGTTGAACTCTTCCCCAGGTGGATTTTACTGCTGTGCTGAGCACCTCAGCAACCACCTTAAACACCTTGTTGTGATGGCACTGGTAGTGATCATCAACCAGTTGCAGGTTTCCCCTCCCATCTGTTAGACACTGAAGACAGACAGCACCTCGGCACTATCTCATGTGTGGAGGTTGGCGAGGTGTGGTGTCATACATAGCCTGGACCAGAAACCTGAAACCACTTTCTCCGACCTTGTTCAGGCTCCTTGTTAAGCAAGCCTCACCGCCCTGTTGACCCGTGCTTCCTCCATCTGTGAGCGCACCTCTTCCAGCAGGAGTTCTTGGCTCGCCTTCCCAGGGGCCTTGCAAACATTGGGAACTTGGAAAATAACTAAGGCCTGCTCATCTGGTGCCAACTAGGGTCATCTGCCAAGCCATCTTTGCAAGAAACTACTGATTTTC
The DNA here is from genome assembly GCF_900963305.1 of Echeneis naucrates. NCBI lineage: Eukaryota > Metazoa > Chordata > Actinopteri > Carangiformes > Echeneidae > Echeneis > Echeneis naucrates. Next base: position 19,853,125 of record NC_042518.1, on the reverse strand, counting down.
TTTTCCAGGACCTCTTCGTACGACATTGGAATCTTGTACAGAAGCAGGTATCCTGGATGGCAGCTTTATCACTCTTAGGTCAAACAATTTCCCCAGGCTTTTGACTGGCTGCTCCAACAGTGTGTGGTTGAGCTCTCTAGAGATAGCAAATCAGAATTTGTCCACAAATTTGCCCTTTTTCTTTTAAAAAAAAAACAAAAAACAAAACCTGTCCTGCTGGGGCAGGCAATATGAATGCTCCTGGTGCCATGCTATGTTGAAACAGTCTTACTCTGCTGAGGCTCAGGAGTGGATAGAAAGAGAAGGGGGAGGAGGGGTCCCCGCGTGATCATCTCTGTGCTTAATTTATGCGGCATGCTCTGGCATCCAGAAAAATTTGAACTCTGCGTATGTATTCTATGTAGAATCTTGTATTAATTGTATTAATTGTAGGTTGCTATTTGGTGTCCTTTTAAATGTGTTGGAACAGATTTTTATCCAAAAGGTTAAGAACGGAGAATTGTTAGATCTTTTGGAGACAGTGTCAAGTACATTTTAGACAATAGGTTAAACTGTTGTTGTATCCCAGGATGACATTTGTTACCTTGCTGGGAAAATGGTGTCTCTGGAGGGTCTCTTCCATCAGCCTGTGAGGCATGGAACTGTAGGTGTTGGCCAGATGCAACCACAGTACTTCCAGGTTTCCTCTTCCCTCCTTAGCCTTTCTCGGGAACTGGGTGACTGTCCCTGTGTGCTCCAGGAAGATGGGCATTCCAGATATCCCACCTTTGTGCACTAAGGTATCGATATAGTTGTAAGCTGTGACAAGATGCTGAAAAATATCTTGCCTTCCACGTTGAGCAGCGAAATGGTTTTAAATTGCCCATGGCTTTTTAGTTTTCCTCTTGGGGGATCCAGATACCCTCAGCACATATCCACTGATCAGCAACTCTAACTTTTCTCCAGAACACTGTGAGGACCTTCCATAGGTGGTTGAGAAGTCTCTGACAGCGTTTGTGTACACTATATGGAATCTTGTTGGGTCCTTGAGCAGAGGCTGATCTTACTGCTCAGATGACATCATGGATGTCTTTCCAGCTTGGCTCCCTTAGGTTTAACTCAGCTGATGGGGTGTCATGGGAGCTCCTGCTGTCAGTCAGGATCATGAAAGGTGTTATGCAGATAGGTGTTGACTTCTGCTGCCCAGCATTTTTAGGTGACCGCTTATCACCAAGTAGCTTCTTGGTAAAGCCAAAGGGGTCCTAAATGAACTGCGTCCGTTCTCTGGCCCTCTCCCTTCCCCGTCTCCTATGCCACTCAGCTCTGTGAAGGGCCATAAGCGTCTTGCTAAGGATATCTCTCAGCAAGTGCCTGTCTTTCTTGTTAATTTTTCAGCTCCTTCAGAAGTTGCCGTATCTCCATGGTTCTGCAGTTCATTGCGAAGGGTTTCTTTTTGGATCCACTTAATCTGCTGTTGGACAACTCTGCCTGGTTCAAGTACTGTCGGCACTTAGCGGGGCTGGGACTTGTGGGGTGCTTCCTGGCCATGCTCCTCCTGTGTCTCATCAGGACATGGTCCTGTGTGCTGTCTAAATCAAATCAAATCTGATTTATTTATATAGCGCCAAATCATAACAAAGTTACATCAAGGCACTTTACATATAGAGTAGGTTTAGACCAAACTCTTTATAAAATTATTTAAAGAGACCCAACAGATCCCCCCATGAGTAAGCACTTGGCAACAATGGCAAGGAAAAACTTTCTTTAAGAGGCAGAAACCTCGGGCATAACCAGGCTAAGGGTGGAGTGGCCATGCGCCTTGACTGGTTGGGTTGGAAAAAAGGGAGAGGGAGGGAAATATACACAGACATCCCAAATAATGACAAGAATCATTTAGATATTCTTTATAGATTGTGTAGAAACACCAATGATATAAGTAATATATCGGACTGTAAAGCCCATCTAGGTTTCCAGAAATAGGCCTAGATTTTATCCCCTGTAATATCACCAAAGAATATCAGGAATAGCATTATGCAAGACAGAAAGAAATCATCATTAAGTGAATTAACCAATGTTAATTTGAATACAAAATTTAAAAACACAAACATAAATCAGAACAAGGTTCTGTTTGATTGTGCATGTTCAAGTCTTTGCTCAGGCACCTTTTGTGAAGTAGTTATTTCTTTCACTTACATTTTTTTTTAAATGCTAAATTGAAACAACTGAAGCATCATGCAATGACATAAACATTTCTTGGTGGTTTGGAATGGGTCCTTCTCAGTTTGGAAATAAACACTTTCCAGAAGTGAAAAGGTTATCAGTCTGATGTCCAGTCCAGATGTGTGTCTCCATCTTTTAAGGCCATAAAGGCTGTGAAAATTCATGGTCTTTAATTTCACTGGATCTGATTTGAGAGGAGTTAAGTGGCTGATTGCACGCTATCGTTCATGTCTTATTATGTCTTAGTCATAATGCCAGATTTCTTAAGCTCATTCCAGCTAATGTTTAAAAAAATGTGATGTGTATGCTCCTATTAAAAAGGAAAATAAAGTACTCAAGTGTATTAGGTGATATTGCAAAAATTAATCCTAGGTAGTGCAATTGGAGGTAATACTATTTTTACGAGGGGTAAATTGGAAGCTCCGGCTGAGTTGATCTATAGTTACAATGCTTGATGGCGGAGCAACTACTGGCATGTAATAAGACAATTAGATAGAATAATATAATTACTAAAATTTTAATAGGGGATGCTGGTCAGAAAAAACTATTACTACTACTATAGATTCCTGCTCATTTGCAATTTATTTAGTTTGCAGATTTTAAGCTTGACTAATGTGTTCTCCAAAATTCCTGATTTATCTTTGACCTCACTGTTCTCTACATTGGACAATGACAATCCTAGAAGCTCTGGATCAATGATGGTAAAAATTTCAAAATAGCTTGGTAGGTAGCAGCATATTTTCAGTGGTATCACTGGGAATTTAAGACAAATGTTCAAAATAAACTCTGTCTTTACAGGAAGAAAAGTAGAAAAGAATGCATTTCCCCAAAATGATGACTTGTTCCTTTAACATTTACACCAATCGATAGTGACGTGCTGTATGTGTAGTATTGCTGAAGTCTTGTTTTGCTTAGGTTTTATTCTGAAAAGGTGTCAAAGGCAAAGTCAAACAATGATAGGATTGCATTGGGAAACCCAAATTTACTTTTATTTTGAGGGAATTTACTAAAAATGAATTCTGTTTGTGAAGCGTGAAAATGAATGGGCACTATTTATTTGGATTAACTAAAGTGTTGTCTCCCTTTCTCTATTGTTACTTTCTCTATTTCTCTATTCTCTATTTCTCCATCCTCCCTATATCTTTTTATTCTTTCCTTCTTCCCTTCGTCTCTGTTTCTCATCAGTGTGTGCACCTCCTGTACTCTGTGTGAACCCTGTAGTTTCTCTCATGACCCCAGTCACAACCTGGTGAGAGCTAGAACCCCTCTGTCTATTCCAGAACATGGATCACCTGCTCCTGACCACAGCAAGTACGACACCACAAAGGGCTTAGAATTAATTATTTAATATTTGATATGATATACTGAGTGATGGCTTTCTTTAATGTACTGGAGAAGCCCAAAATGAAATAAAATAACATAAAAAAGATATATATATAAAAAAAAAAAACAATAATAAAATGTAAAAAAAAAAAAGATTTCTTGAATTATAAATTGATTAAGAATATGTAAAGTCACATACAGTATGAGAAGCCACACAGTTCTCAGATTGTAGTGCTTTTGCTGTTAAGGAAAGCTCTTGATTTATCTTTTTACATTGGAGTCCTCCGGTATTTTCTTCCTATTGAAGTGAATGTACATGAGTCAAATTTCCACATTTATGAGCTTCAAATCCCATACTAACTATAATGGTTTTAGGGGCTGTGTGGCTCCTATTTCACATTTCTACCCTAATTTATGCACAATAAGAATATTTCTTCCCCTCCAGGTTCTACAGACGAGGGGATCGCAGTTTCCGGAAAGCAGAGAAACAGCGTCTGAAAGCTGAAAAACGCTTGCTGAAGGCTGAGGTCAAAGAAATACGCAAACAGCTGAGAATGGAAAGGCGGGGCATACAGTGGAGCTCGTCCCACAGAGATGGAAGCTCTTCCCCAGTTCTTTTGCAGCCTCGGGCCACGCAACACAGCAGCCCAGAGTAGGTTGCTAAAAGCATATTGAAGAAAAAAAATGTCCATTCTAAATCAGTAAATGAATAAAATGTTATAGGCAGATGATTCAAATCACAGGCAGTTACAGGTCAGGCTGTACTTTTAGAGCCACCAAAGGTGTGTGTGAAAAGAGTCTGAAATAGCTAGGGAAACTTGAAAAGATAAATTACAATTCTGGTAAAAAATAAAATCAAAATATTTTAAATCATCACAGCAAAAGTTAAAGCACACTCAAAATACATACACAAAAAAAATCAAAACACAATTTAAGTTGGATGCAAAACAAATGAATTTTATGTCATGCCCAGGCGTCCAAAACGCCCCTGTCCCCTGGTGGTACCAGCTATGACAGCTACATTTCTGGATGAGAACCTTCCCGATGGAACCCGACTGCGTCCTGGGACCAAGTTTATTAAGTACTGGAAGATGAGGAACACTGGAACTATCAGCTGGAATGCTGATACTAAGGTAAAGGCAACAGTAGTTGTCTGCAATTTCTGATGGGTACACGTATAAAAACGTATCATTCTCTTTGGAGCTTCAGTGTATTGAGTTGATCTTGTGGATAACTGCTATTGAATGAATTCAGTTATATTTTAATTTGACTTGATTGAGCCACAAAGGAATATCTTAAAGAAGAAGAAGAGCCTCAAACATGAAAGCTTTGAGCCATAAACATATCTATTCATTCATTCATCTTCAACCATGTAGTGATAATAGACCTCGATAAATTTAGTAATAATAGTTAATAAAAGGAGCGCCACTTTTAATGAAAAACAAGAAACATAAATGTCATGCAATTTAAAAGGAGTTCTTTTAGATAACCGTGGTTAAACCAGTTTTTAGCAAATTTAGACTGCAAGTTCCATAAGAATAAATGTTCATTTATTCAACAAAATGTAGTAATAAATACACGACCAAGTTTATAACTTCATAGTGATATGATTAGCAATGACTTTTGAGAGTGAATGTTTGAGGTAGTGTGTCCTATGATTGATGCCACGCCAACTGATATGCAGCAGTGAGAAAGAAATGTCTTTGCCTTACTTTTCAGCCGTCTACCAGTTACGCCGATGGCTGGTGTAGACATAAACGGCTTCAGTTCAGGCAATCTTCTGGCGGTGATGTCTCTCTGGAAATCGACACGTAACGCTCCCACTGCGTGACGATTTCTGGAAAGTCTCTGGCTGGTTAGGTGATCGAAAAAGGGGAGACTTAGGCCCAATCCCACACCCTAATCACTACCACTAGCCCTTACTCACTACCACCAGCCCTCACCCACTTCACCCTCGAAAGGAAGCCACAAGGGGTAGGGCTTTGTAATCTTCCCTAGTAATTGGGACACCACTTGCTACGTCACTGCGTAGTTTACGTTCCGGCACGTAAGTGACCGCGTCGTCCCAGCAGCAACATGGAGGCTATGGTTCATGTAAATTTCAATCGGCATGATTTTATTTTTGTATGTAACGCCCTCACCCTGTTTATACTCTGTCTGTCAATGTAAATTTTGTCAATAAAAAAAAAAAACCAACAACAACAAAAAAACGTCATGCTTCATGCTTTGGTTGATAAATAAACCAAGAGGTACATGGAGAAGAGTACACCATTGACATCTGTTGTCTCTTGTGAATTTTTTGTGGGTTTTTTCTCCGACTTTTCCACATCCTCTTGCTCTCTGGGGATTGTGGACTGGCCCTACCTCGGGAAGTCAGCATTGGAAAACCCTAAATCTGAAGGGCTAGATTGACAACCCCTACCGCTACGTGACAAAAGAAATTTTGACACCCTACCCTCGCGGGAATGCACAAAATATAGGGGTAGGACTAAAAAGTAGGGGTAGGGGGTGTATTGGGACTGGGCCTTGGTCGCATGGGTGACAAAAATAAAGAGACATGGCGACAAGCTACCGCTCATTTTCAATGATAGTTGGCAACAAGTGACAATGTGGAAGCAAGTGGGCCACACATCGCTCGGTGGGCAGGGAGAAAAATAGAAAAGCTTTCTATTTTATGCAAATCTTGGGTGACAAAACTATGGCTGTGTCCAAAACTGCTCCCTAATCCCTAATTAGCGCACTATATGGTGAGCTCGTCATTTTCTAGTGGTGTCCGAAATGTTTTACGATAAAATGATGGTCACTAACCCATGCAAGATATCCCATGATGCATCAATAAAAAAAAATAAAATAAAACATCAAATATGAGAATAAAAATGACAATGCAAGGCAAGATTATCAAAAGCATTTGACATAATGCAGTGATAAACAGAAAAGATTAGCCGTGATTTGGGTACGTTTTAATTGCGCGCAGCGATGATATGCTTATATTATGCTTTGTTTGATTCCTTAAGTTGAAATTCATGTGGGGAAACTTGGCGGTCGGATCTGGGGTCCGTTGGAGAGAGGTGTCTGTTCCCTTTCTTCAGCCAGGACAGGTGAGAAGGCAACATGAGGGAAGTTTTCATTTTCATTATCTTAAAAATGCATGCTGCAATTTTTGTCTTGTCCAACTAGAGCTTGATTTTTGGAAATTAATCACAAAGATAAGATTAGCGCAACACAGTCTACTCTAACATTTATACTGTGAGATTGTTCTGCTTTGTAACTTCTTTATGATGTACACATTTTTTTCTGTGTATTCAGGTTGGTATAGTGAGTATAGCACTGTGTGCTCCTGCCCTAGAGGGCTCTTACACCTCCCATTGGCGACTGGCTCACGCTGGAGAACAGTTTGGACCAAGGGTGTGGTGCAGCATTGTGGTTGACCCTCTGGCCCCAGCGCCCATGATGGCTGATGGGATACTGATGTCACCCTGTGTCACCCCACAGGTAAGTGAAATTGGTAGATGAACAAAAGCAGTAAAAAATTACAGTGCCAGAAATTTTACAAACATTTACATCTAGGCAAATCAGCTAAAACGTACACATAGAGACTGTAGATATTGGGTATGTATCTGACTGAAGTGATATGTCTTCAGGGTAAGAACCCACTGGCAAAGGACAGAAAAGCCTGTGTAGGCTCCAGGGAACAAACTTTGCAGTCAGTGGACCAAGAAGAATACTATATTCCTTCTGTGGACCTGCTTACAGCACAGGTAATGGTATTCGCCATCACTCTGCCTTATATGTGAACATAGGGTAACCCTAACCCTAATGTTTTTTTAATGGAACTACCAGTTCGACTTTTCCTTGCCCATAGTGATTCCAATACGGAACAGATCCAATCCAAGAGTACTATTTTACATCATGTAAGAGCTGTAAATACCTATGTATTGAATGATTAATTAAGATTAGATTTCAAATATAAATGAAAATTATCATAGATAATGTTTTTTGTGCTTGTTCAAAAGTAATATATTAATTACTAAGTTATTTTCATAAACTAAAACACAACTAAAATGCATGAAGCTGTGGGTCCACAAAACCATAGCATTCTTTTAAAATGCATGTAACATACACTTTTTGCCAACACAGTTATTGCAGAATTTAGCTCTCTTTGTGAATATGATGTAATGCCTGGTATATTAAACATAGGATTGAAATGTCTAAATTCTCACTCAGATTGGTAGCTTGGGCCAGAATGGGGGAACTTCAGCCAAGGGCACACACTACTTTGTCAATGTCTATGTGAGGTACTGTAGCAGTTGGACCAGGCTCACTGCTCTTGTAATTTGTAACCTGTTCCACCAAAATATTCTGTTTGATAAAGAAACGCTTTTCCAGTGAACTCTTGAACTAACAAAACATGTCTACTATAAGTCTATAAGTGTCTACTATAGTTATGTCTACTATATATAAGTCTACTATAAGTGTCTAATCCAAACAGACGACAATTAGGATGCCTGGTTGGCAAGCACAGTCCAACATCTGAATGGGACAGGAGTCTCTGGAGAGGGAGTCCAGGCAGGCAGCAGGCAGACAGTGAGAAGGCAGATGCAAAGTCCAGAGACAGACAGCAGGTTAGGTTATCGGGGCAGTGACAAGGCGACGTGGTCAGGGGCAGAAGGCAGGTCAGGTACCAGGAGGTCTGTCCAGAAAAAAGTGCTGGGGCCTTATTTATAAAACTGTGGGTAGGATCGTTACTAAAAGTGAATTACATTCAAAAGGCAAAGTTTGTGTACACCAGAAAATATTCAGATTTATAAAACCCTGCATACGCACACCGCAAACTTTCCGAAATAAATCACAGACTGACTACAAATGTGCACAGTTGCATTGGCATCATGTCACGCACTGTACACACCAATTTTTAACAATAAATGGTCAATGCAAAGCACCTCATGAATGTAGCCTGCATATATATATATATATATATATATATATATATATATATATATATATATACACAAGTGTTATGTCTCGTTGGAACTGATGGTGGATACATGAAGAAAAAGTGAAAAAATAAATGTTTCTGAGGCGGAAGTGGAGATGCTTATCGGGGAGGTGGAGGCGCGAAAAAACATCGTCTTTGGAGGTCACAGCAGCGGAATCAAAAACGAAAGGAAGCAAAGCAGTGCAGTGCTCCTGATGATTGCAACAGGGGATGGACCCAGTGCTCCTAACCTGACACCGATGCACACAAAAATTGTGTCCATAATCGGCTTCATTCTGGTACGCCTGCGAGCGGTCGGGTGCTCGTCAATAGACCTGCAGCTACGAAGGGAGACAATACAAGCAATCAACAACCTGAAGGAGTTGAGGCAAATGAGAATTGCAGTGGTTGAAATAGCAGACCCCATTGCAGACTGGTTCCCCTGCGCTTTACTCATTTAAAAACAGGATGAGGATCTGTGTCTGCAACGGGATGGCATGGTTTCAGGGTGTAGCCCTCTCTAATGCTCGACACAGTCAGCACATACACTCACCGGCCACTTTATTAGGTACACCATGCTAGTAACGGGTTGGACCCCTTTTTGCCTTCAGAACTGCCTCAATTCTTCGTGGCATAGATTCAACAAGGTGCTGGAAGCATTCCTCAGAGAGTTTGGTCCATATTGAAATGATGGCATCACACAGTTGCTGCAGATTTGTCGGCTGCACATCCATGATGCGAATCTCCCGTTCCACCACATCCCAAAGATGCTCTATTGGATTGAGATCTGGTGACTGTGGAGGCCATTTGAGTACAGTGAACTCATTGTCATGTTCAAGAAACCAGTCTGAGATGATTCCAGCTTTATGACGTGGCACATTATCCTGCTGAAAGTAGCCATCAGAAGTTGGGTACATTGTGGTCATAAAGGGATGGACATGGTCAGCAACAATACTCAGGTAGGCTGTGGCGTTGCAACGATGCTCAATTGGTGCCAAGAAAATATTCCCCACACCATTACACCACCACCACCAGCCTGAACCGTTGATACAAGGCAGGATGGATCCATGCTTTCATGTTGTTGACGCCAAATTCTGACCCTACCATCCGAATGTCGCAGAAGAAATCGAGACTCATCAGATCAGGCAACGTTTTTCCAATCTTCTATTGTCCAATTTCCATGAGCTTGTGCAAATTGTAGCCTCAGTTTCCTGTTCTTAGCTGAAAGGAGTGGCACCCGGTGTGGTCTTCTGCTGCTGTAGCCCATCTGCCTCAAAGTTCGACGTACTGTGCGTTCAGAGATGCTCTTCTGCCTACCTTGGTTGTAACGGGTGGTTATTTGAGTCACTGTTGCCTTTCTATCAGCTCGAACCAGTCTGGCCATTCTCCTCTGACCTCTGGCATCAACAAGGCATTTCCGCCCACAGAACTGCCGCTCACTGGATATTTTTTCTTTTTCGGACCATTCTCTGTAAACCCTAAAGATGGTTGTGCATGAAAATCCCAGTAGATCAGCAGTTTCTGAAATACTCAGACCAGCCCTTCTGGCACCAACAACCATGCCACGTTCAAAGTCACTCAAATCACCCTTCTTCCCCATACTGATGCTCGGTTTGAACTGCAGGAGATTGTCTTGACCATATCTACATGCCTAAATGCACTGAGTTGCCGCCATGTGATTGGCTGATTAGAAATTAAGTGTTAACAAGCAGTTGGACAGGTGTACCTAATAAAGTGGCCGGTGAGTGTAGATCCACGAGCATAGCTCTAGGGAATCTAAAACGGCCAAGTCGTTATGATCCCTGAATACCTTCTCCCTCATAATCCTGCCATTGGCATAGTCCTCCAGCAGTGTCAGCAGTGCCATGGTGCAGCATTACACACAGGGCTCACCGCTGCATCTATAGGTTTATAATCATCAGACTAATAATTAGTTAATTAGTTTGTGCTAACCCCCACCATGAAAAATATTCTTCAGTTTGAAGTGTGTGAACATGACCCTTTTTTTTATGCCTGGTTTGTTATGAAAAGCATCAAGTAGAGCTGACGAACTGAGAACAGGAAAGTATAATGATTGTTAATGGCTTTGTTTTCCACACTTAAAATTTCATTGGCTTTTGATTAAGTGTTCACAGTATCACAGGAAAACATATTGTTATTTGCATGTTAGGCAGATGCAGCACAGTCCTCCTGTGCTCCAGGAGTGAACAATATGATGAAGAGACGGTGGTGATTAAATATAGAGAAGGGATTTTGATTTAGAATTTTTTGTTAGAGTCTGAGATGTTTCCGAAACAATTACTCAGTCCAATGCAAAATAATGCTGTTGAATTAAATCATTCTGATGACATGGCTCTAACACATGATACAGGTTGAAATTAAATGTGTGAAGGGCAATAATAAAAACATAATTGTTCTTCCCACTCTTCATTTCTTCATTCTGACTTCAGTTAACCACTGCACCATCTGTTTCGCCAATTCCCCTTTTCTTCCAAACTGTGCATACGTGTCAGACCCTGTACATGGGTCAGAGTTTTCTTAGTGGTGCGCACATTTTCCGTCAAGTCTGTTTTTTATTGAGCGCATCCTTTGCGTAGAAGTGACATACGGTAGTTTTAGGTCCTGTTTTGTGTGTACACAACATTTATAAATGAGGCTCCTTGAGAGTAATGCATTCTGGCAGAGAGTGAGTGTGGAGGAGCTGATTATGAGGAGGCTGGGTGATTACAGTCAGCTGGGAGGTTAGTACAGGTTAGTATGATGATAGGTAGGTAGAGAGGAAAACCAGGAGTGGACTACGATAGATTACATAAAATTGAAAAACAATGTGTGGAGCTAAAAATGTGCTTGTACTATTTAATGTATGATTTAAAACATGATTTTAAAGTGTTTTTTGTGAAGTGTACACATTAGGTATGGAAGTCATTGCAAAAACTGAGGCTGCGAGACATGGTGATAAATAGCATCATAAAGCACAAATAACATTTTGTTTCACCAACAGTCCTGAAGCATGACATTCAGTCTAAGGTATGAGCTAGATTACATCATCAAATTGAGAAACTATAACAAGACATTTTTTATTGGCTCTTCATAAATAACAATAGTTTTTAAACCAGATATACAGATTTGCTGCATTTTTTTAAGTTGGGATGGTCAACCCCCCAAAAAACTGCCTCCTACTTTCCCATGATCCCATGAGCTCTAAAAAAAATGTTGTCTTCTGTTTGCCTGTCAGGATCTTCTGTCTTTTGAACTACTGGATATCAATATTGTCCAAGAGTTGGAGAGTGTCCCCAGCAAAATCCCTGCTGGTAAGAGATTTATTGGATTGCAGTTTCTGGTGGTTGGTGAGTGTGTTACATGGACATGAGTATCTCAGTTTTGAAGCTTGTCTTGGTTTGAACATATTCAACTTTCTCAGTTACTAACTAAAGCATGCTTTAATAAAGCAGACTGTGAAGTTTACAAGCACAAACTGCCAGTTTTGCCCAATAAAAGGTAAATCCCACAGTCCTGTAACGATTAACCCTAAATTCATTGTCTTTGGATGCTGGCTCCACTCATTCCACTGTATGACCTGCAAATGGATATGTTGCAACCTATCGACTACAAACTTGAATTGGCCTGCACTTCTGCACCTATCCTATCTAAATCACTGTGTATATTTATCTCTTTCATTACTAAAGGGAAAACATGGCTTTTCAATGATCCATCTCAGTTGTATAAAGATTGTCTTTCACCACTAAATGTTCACATGTAGCTGTATTGTGCTCTCCAGTCCATTCAGGATGGTGGAGACCATGTATTTGCACATATTTGGTCCACAGACAAAATTCAAAACTCAGCTGTTGCCCCGCCTTCTATCCTTTTTCCTGTTGGACCTCTCCTCTTCTTGAGTCACAGCAGAGGTACTTAAGAACAGCTTGTAAGAACAAAGGAGCAACAAATAGCCTCTGCATCGCCAAATCCTTAGAGGACTTCACTCCACCAGGAAGTTAGACAAAGTGTCTTTATGACGAAAACACCAGAATGCTTTTGCTTTCTGTTCTAAGGTCTGTGTTGGATTAAAATTGAATGGTTAAGGGGGTATGCTACGTGTATGTGAGGGAGACCTGTAGAAGAGGCAGGAGTGTGACATTTTTTCAATGTCTCCAATGTTTGTTTGTTATGTGGTTTAAGCTCTTCAAAAAATAATAAAATTTGTGATATCAAATCAAAACTTATGGCACACAATTTTTGTAAGAATGAAAAATCATCCAAGCCTTGAGTCTAGCCATGAGACTCCTGGAGTTGAATTGAATTGATCTGAATTAAAAAAGTTTATTTTGAGCAAGGAGCAAAGAAAGAAAAAAACAAACAAGAAACAGAAGAAGCAACAGACAATGGATTTTTTTTAAGTTATACATATTGAAAAAGGAGTGGGAACAAGTTAAAACTTATCAAGTCCCACCCCCTCTCCCTGCATTAAGTTATCTACCTATCCCATTTCTCTAATCATGCTGCTACTCTTACTAATATTACTACTACTAATAATAATATCAATAATAATAATGACCATCATTTATGAGATGTATACTCCTCTACATACGTCTTTACTTATATAAAAGACAAAGAAAAAAGGACCAAACAATAACAAAACAAAGTAGAGAGAAAGGGACCAACTTACAATTGACATCAATAAATAAATAATAATAAACATAAATCGGTAGAGAATCAAATCATCAGTAACCTCCTCCCATTACAATTCTTGGCTATCACACCCCCAATTCCTCCCTGAATTCCATGAGAACATATTATTTATATATTGTTTTAAACAGTTTTATGTTGGGACATAGTTTCAAAATGGATTGGTCACCCTATCTTCCCCTCAGTTTTGAGCTCAGACTCATCTGATCTTTTGAACATTCCTCCAACTCAGATAATACAGAGAACCTGATTAAATCTCTAAATTGTGTGTTTCAAAATAGATTATGTGAAAATTTAGATTTGAAGTAATCCAATCCCACCCAGATATGACCTTCAATCTAGATTGAAGGTCAATATGGGTATTTCCAAAATGGAGATTAGGACAGGTTTGATGCTGAATATCAGGATTTTCCCGGATTCCACTTTAAGGATGGAGACATGCAGCACACATTGCACATATTCATCATTAGTCACATTACTTGATGCTTGCATAGTAAATTATGAAAAACAACTATGAAAAAACAATACCCAGCCTTTAATATTTTGAAAGAATTAATCAAAATACATAATCAATCAGGACACACACCAACAAAACTCAAAGATTTCAGAAAATATATTATGACTAAAAATTAAGGTATTTATATACATTCCTTAATAATCAATGAATATGTGTATGGTTTTTCATCAGAATCAGAATCAGAAATAATTTATTATTCCCTGGAGGGAAATGATGCTGTTTGTTAACTTCTCTTCTAATAGATAAGGAGTTGTAAATCTCTTGGCAGTGGAACTTAATGATTTTCTGTATCTTTCTGTGCAGCTTCATAGATGGATTCACCGTTTACTGTTGTGGACAGTTTGAGTATTTCACCAGTTTGTCCAGACACCTTGCATCCTTTTGTTTTATACTGCCAACAGACTGCTGCATAGAACAATATACTTCCCACCACAGGCTGGTAAAATATCTGCAGCATCTTTTTACATGTGTAGATTGTGTCTTTGCTAGTACCCTGGATCTTTTTGTGACAAAAGAAAGAGGTACCTGGGCATGGTGGTCTTAGGAGCAAAGCTAAGCTACTGCTTCACATGTAATTATCTCTTAATGCAGTGGACATCAGGAGAAGATGAGTCGCTGTATCTGCGAATTGTCTGCTTCAGTTTGCTTGGCTTGGGAGAAGTTAATCCTGGTGAGAACTGAATGCCACAAAGACAGATACAATAGATAGTAAGTTGTATCATACGATGTCTGTTTTTGAAATACAGAGATGGAAATCAGAAGGGATGGAGGACAGCATGGAGCTTTGGCTATACCTGAGGCAATGGTTGTGAAGGGCGCTGGAACTTTACTACTTAGGAATTTCATTAATTCAGATTGTTTGTTCACCTTGGACACTCACATTCACTGATGTGATGTGTCTGCATTTTTGGGCTTTTCTTTCTTGTACTGTTTTTGAAAGTGTTCTTCTAGCATTTATTTTTCTCAAAACATGAATTGATCCTTGACTGGAAGAATAACTGCTGACTGAAACTTCTGTTTTCTGTGGATGGGATTGCAGTTGACATTACACTTATAAAGAACTCTAGAGCATTTAACTATGAATACTGGGGTGATGGTGGTCGGAGGGGGGATACGTCATAATACTGTATAGTAACTATATGGTAAAAACTGCATCCCATGTCCAAAGTCATGCACCTGTGTCTTGCGTACCACCTGCAATTCAAAGGGAAGGGGGATAAAATTGCACCTGTATCTGCTGTGCTCCTTGATAATATACTTTTGTTTTGTTATCTATTCTACTTGCAACATGCTTAGTTGTGTTAAAAACACTTCCTGTGCATTCTTGGCTGGGTCAGTATGCAGCGTTTTAATGAAGATAATGGTTAAGTTGCACTTGTAGTTTTACAACCAGAGTGCAAACATTCAGTATTTCAAGATGTGAATGTGCACTGCTTGTTGTTATTTGTAACTGCATTGTAAACGCATTTTTCTTTTTCAGGACCCCATAGGAATCATTTCTCTTTATCTGATTGGTTTTTCTATTGACAGGTTTTGATCTGATCCTCTTGAAAAACAAGTTAGGAGTTCAGTGTAAGTTACCTTGGGGATTCTCTCCAGTCAGAGGTGAAGTGGAGATTGAAAACCCAGAGGTAAACCTGTATGTCCAAACACAAAACAGATTATCCAAAAAATGTGATCATAACTGAGATACTCATGTCACGTTAACATACATCTATTGCTGCGATGTGTTAAAGAACTGATTCTGATACTGATACTTCGTACGGACAGTGCAGTCTGACATTTCAGCAGTGTGTGGAGAGCAGACCATGGGACAATAGAATGCTCCACTTATGTGCACTGACTAACAAACAAAACTGACTAGAGTTCAATAAATCAACTCTTTTCCTCCATTCAGAAATGACTCACTGCACAACCCCCCCTTCTCAAGATGGCCACTTGCAGCAGAAGAGCAGTCCCTCTTTAGGTCTGATCCAAGAAGAGACAGAAGTTATCAATACTATCATGGGTAATGGAGGTTCTGTTATTTCTTTTTATAGATGCAGTATTGTAAAAGAGAAAGAAATATTCTAATGTGATGCTCAAATAAAGAACCAAAGTTTAGAAATGGCCATAGCCCATATAATGTATAAAAGACATTAGTATCTAAAGTAATAAAATCATCAGAAATGTTAGAGAATGACACAATCAGTCAACACTCAAAAGCCTACAATTAAGGAATTGTTTAATCTGTGATTACACCTGTGCATCAAAGGTTTGCTAGTCGTCACTATCATGAGTTTCTATGTTCAGAAAGCTTCAAGAAAGTAATAATCAAAAGAGGTCTTTGGCCCGTGCCTCAGCACATTTGTCCTCTTGTTACTGGTCTTCAGAAGCCTCCCATGGGTCAGTGTCTGAAACTGAGGGTGGTGGAGTCCCAGCTCAGGAGGAGGGAGAGGATGACATCAGCGGGACTCAGTTTGTTTGTGAGACTGTGATTCGCTCAATGACCCTGGAGGAGGCCCCTGACCATGTTTCTCTGAGAGGGTCCCACTTGGGAACAGGTAAAGGTACTCCTATAGTGATGTCCCTCACTTGTAAGTCACTTTGGATAAAAGTGGCTGCTAAATGAGCCCACGTAAAAGCTCTGGAGCCAGATCCCTGGTCTGAAATTTTCCTTGAATATGCTGCCGGTTTTTAGATTGTCTTAGAGTTGATTCTTTGTGACTCTTTCTGTTTCTGTTAATTTATCAGGAAATATGTTATTAAACTAAGACATGCAAATCTTAAAAAATCGAAGTTGGAATACTTGGATTGACACAAAAACATCACTGTGCTGACAGGTTATGTGAACCTGGGCATTTAAATCATCCAGTGATTCATGAAATTTGATATGGGATAAATAATGAAAACATGACGATACGTTGAGAGTTTTGAATGAGGTGGTGTGATATGGCATTCACTTTGGGGAGAAGTACCGGAATTAAATTTCACCACTGCACTCTAATATCACACCACCTCATTCAAAACTCTCAAAGTTAAAGTTTTGCTTTAAATTAAATTCATAAAAAACGTTATAACCTACAAGAGAGCAACAATTATCATTGAGCTTTTTGGCTCCCATAGACGTCTAGTTGGCAGGCTTGGAACTGAGCAACTAATGCACCCTTCCTCTTAGACATTAAAACTGCCTTGGTTGCATTTTCCCCCAGAGTTTTTGTTTAATCACCTTAAATGTTCCCATAAACATTTCTTAGTATCTTGTCAACACTTGCCACAATATTGTTTTATGAATATCTGATAGGTCATGGACAGAAATGGCAATCATATATCAGTTTATGTACCTGTGGTGATACACAAAGTTGATATACTCCCAAATGTGTGAAATCTACAGAATGTTTTACAGTTCAGTGTCTGACAGCCCTGTTCCCTGTTCTCAGTTGCATGTCCGGCTGCTCAAGGCTGCACAGAGGGTGGCCTCTGTGTGAAGAGGAACACAGTGAAAAGAGAACAGACTCTGGAGACTAACCCTGGCAGCTTAAATACCTTGAAAGTACCAACTACACTTACCACTTCTTTACCCTCCCAATTGAAAGGCTCTCTGCCGTCTCCCATGTCCAAGGTTCTGAGCCCAGGGCTTGGGCCCAACTCAGCACCGACCCAGTTCAATGTGTCAACCAGTATTTCTACACTACAGGAGCATAGGACAACAGGTAACAGCAGGGCTGTTGAGCTGTTGATACAGGATTTCACATGTCACACAGTTCTTGTTTTTCTTATGCTACGTTTGAATGATCTGCAGAAATTTAATGTTGCTCCAAATGTAACAATAATAACTAAAGAATTGGAACAGACGCGATTATTTCAAGTCGGTGCATTGAATGACTTCAGTGAGCATAGGCTGTTTTAATTCAATCAGTGATAAATGTAAAAAAATATATCAAATAATGATTCTAAGACAAATAAGTTACCCTCTGGGAAACCATCAACAGTAAAAAGATGCCAATTTTGAGTTAACCTCAAAGATGACTTTAAGCCTTGAACGTTAACGATTAATTCACTTAATCAATACAACTACACTGACTGTAAATAAAAGTTGAAAGATATAATTCGACCAAATAGATTTTGGCAATATTGTTATTTGTCCAACATTTAACATAATAGGATCTATAGTTAAAGATGATTATTTTGCATTATGTCTAACCTACAAAATATGTGCAAATTTGTATATGTATGTGGGAGCTTGTCTAATGCAACACAAAAACAAGATGGCCGAATTCAAAATAGAAAATTGTCTATTCCCTGGATAAAGGCTTCAAGGCAGCAAAGTAGCCTTAAATCATGATGCCTCCTGCACTGTACTTCTACACACTGCACTGCACTGAACAATCAATGCTTCGTTTTCCTATCCCTTCTGAGAGCTCTTTTTTGCAAGTTGGGGTTCACATCAGCAAATGCATCTGGTGCACAGGAAACATTAATTAACACAGGCCGGACGACTACCTTGAATAGCATTGACCAGGGTAGTTTCTGTTCAATGCCTGTGAGGGAGAGCTCAAAACAAGCTATGAAAACCCTGATGAATCATAAGGGGATGAGGGGATGGGGTGAGGAGGAGGAACACCCTAGGATAGACTTGTAGGTAACCCAAGCTAATGGAAAAATGGTGAGTGCAGTTTTTACTTATGGCAAAGTCCTGAAGATCCGCAAAGCCAAAATAAGACGCTTGTCAGGACCGGACAGACAAACTGTGACCCACAAAGCAGATCAGAGGCAATGAGTAGCAAGAGGTGGCTTATTGACAGTCCAGGTTCAGTACACATGCTGGCAATAAGCTCAGGCGGCACGACAAAAACACAACGCAGGATTGCAGGATTAGGAGTCAAAAAACAGGCAAGGGTCAAAACCAGGAGATCGTAAATACGGGCAGAGGTACAAAGACACTAGGTAAGGAGGACAAAAAACTGGTTGGAACACTGAAGAAAAACACATGAGGAAAATAACGTTGGAAAGCTACTCGCAAAGGATGCAGACAATCTGAAGAAGACATGGGGAAAGATATACTCAGTATATATACACTGGGGAACGGGACACAGGTGAATGGCAGTAGGGTGGAGACCAACGGTCAAGAACAATCAATGCTTCTTTGCCAAGGAGGGAGGAAACAGGAAGCAAAACAAATAACACAACAGCACAAGACTACAAACTGAAACAGGAAGTGACAAACACACAAAGGTCTAGGACCTGACAGTACCCGCCTCCATGGCCAGCCCCTGACAACCCAGGATTGTGAGGGTCGTTATGGTGGAAGTCTTTAATGAGGTTCGGGTCCATAATGATCCGGAAGGAGACCCAGGACCTCCTCTCAGGTCCATGACCCTCCCATTCTATGAGGTACTGGAACCCCCTTCCACGACCGCAAACAGCCAACAGTTTCTGGGCGGTGAAGACTATGACCTCTTCCTGACCTCTTTCTCCAGAGCTGGAAACAGAGGTGGCTGATACCCAAACACACACTGGAACAGGGACATGTCCACGGAGGTGCAGGGTAGTGTGTTGTTGGCATATTCCACCCACATGACGAACTTACACCAAGAGGTAGGGTTCCAGGAAGCGAGGCAGTGGAGTCCATTCTCCACCTCCTGATTTAACTGCTCCATCTGCCCGTTGGTCTGATAGTGGTAGCCTGAGGTCAGACTGATAGTGGCACCCATGAGCTGGCAGAACGCCCTCCAGAATTGAGCCACAAACTGCTGTGGCACAGGGAGGGGTCGGAGGAGCCCAGTACTGGGGGCATTCTTGCTCTTACTCTGTTCATATGTGATGCCGACACATACTCATTGACATCATTCCTGGCCACCAAAATCTCTCACGGACCCGGGATAAAGTTCCACAGGAACCATGGTGACAACAGAGCAGCGAAGAATGAGCTCAAGTAATCACAGAGCCCCAAAGGTCAGGGGTGAAAAACAACCTGTTATGTGGTACCTCAGGGGGAACCAGAATCCTTTGATTGGCTCTCTTAACCTGTTCCTCTATCTCCCAGGTGACACAAACCACAACACAAGTCTTAAGGAGTACGGTCTCGGACTGTCTGGGGAAGATTCTCCTTCAGTCTAGACAAGGAATCAGGCTTTAAATTTTTGGAGCCAGGGTGATAGGAGATGGTAAAATTAAATCCGGAGATGAAAAGGGCCCACTTGGCTTGACGAGTGTTCAGCCTTTGGGCTGTCCTGATGTATTTGATGTTCTTATGGTCAGTCCAAACCAAAAATGGCTGTTCCGCCCCCTCCAACCAATGCCTCCATTCTTCCAAGGCCAGCAGCTTGCGGTCCCCTTCATCGTGGTTCCTCTCAGGTTGGGAAAACCTGTGAGATAAGAAGGCATAGGGGTGGAGTTTGTCATCCTTCTCCAACTGTTGAGAGAGTACTGTTCCTGCCTCCAAGTCGGAGGCATCCACTTCCACCAGGAACTGCCATTTGGGGTCAGGAAGGGTCAAGGGTGTAACAGGTCTGAGGATACTGATGCCCCTGTCAGTTACGCTTCCCCTTTATACTGTTTTGTGTTCATGTTTTTTTTTTTGTTTTTTTTTTACTGATATTACTACTTGGATTGGATTGGATACATGGGTTTTTTTACAGTGATTTTGAGGAATAAAAGAACTTGATCAAATTAGAACCATGAACTTCATTTATTTAAGAGTTTTTTCATAATACTTTTTATTTTGAAATTTTTTCCAACTATAAGTTGAAATAGAATAATAAAAGAATGAATCAGGTTTTTTTTACAAAAGGGGAGAGACGCACGGGTCTGAGATGGGCAAAACCAAATATGTTAGAGGCTGTCTTCCAATCATTCACCCTCCCTGATATAGACCAGATGATAAGCATTGCGTAGGTCGGGTTTAGCGAAAACCTTGGCCCGCTGTAGGAGCTCAAAGCCGGAGAAAATGAGTGGGGGAAGGAGGGCTTAATGGTAATGTCATTAAGTCCACAGAAGTCACTGCATGGGTGACAAGACTTGTCCTTCTTCCCCACAAAGAAGGACCCAGCCCCCGCAGGCGATGAAGAAGGCCGATGGTGATCACAGCTTTGAGTGCTGCTCCAATGTACATGGCTTGATGCTCAGGCACCACCTGACGAGTTGGTCCGCTGCAGCGTATAGGGCAGCTCTCCAGGAAGTGGCCAAGTAGATACATCGGCCCTTGTCACGTCTGCAATTTGCATAGGCTCCTCAGACCTCCTCCTGGTGTGGTTTGGCGGTTCCACTCCGCGCTGGCCCAAGCCGTGACTTGACCTGACATGAAGGAGATAACATAGGCTATTTTACTTTGATCGGAGGGGAGGGCTGTTGCTTGAAACTGTGAAGTTCACACTGGGTGATAAATGGCCTAAATTCCCCCAACTCAGAGAATCTCTTTAAACTGGAGAACTGGGGGCATGGTGACTTTCCCCTGCTGGAGGGCAACTGTTGGATGGCTTAACTGGGTGGACAACAGGGGAAAATGCCGTTACCTGCCTGTTGGACTCGGCTACTTCCAGTTTCAGAGAAGGCACTTGTTCCTCGTGCAGGCGAAGCCACTGGCCGTGATTCCTCAGGGCTTCATGAACAGGCTCTTGATCTGCAGGGTCCATGGTGGGGCTCAGATTGTATTGTCAGAACTGGACAGACAAACTGTGAACAAAAAAGCAGATCAGAGGCAATGAGGTTCAGTACACATGCAGGCAATAAGCACAGGCGGCATTACACACAAGGACAATAGTGATGGGCAAATGATACTGAGGCTTTGGAGCTTGTGTCACTCTTCCTGAAGCGGAGTGATTCAAAACACTGTGTCGGAGCTTGTATCAAAACACCAGTGTCACGTGACCGATGACGTTCGAAGCTTCGAACGCACTTCATTGCTTCAAAATTTTTCGAAGCTCTTCCTTGTGTGTGTGTCATTGGCTCATGGCGTTTCAATGCATTCTGAGCCAATGACAGCTTGACAGGTTTGACAGGTTTGACAGATTTGAGTGGTTTGGTGCCATACCAGCTATATAAGATGCATCATTATGCCTCAAAATGGGGTTGTGAGGAGATAGAGATTTAGAGAGTGGGACTGAGGGTATTTTGGCAACTTCCATGGCGACCACCAATAAGCGATGTTCTAAAGTTTGGGATCATTTTGATCTCATACCACCAAATAAGGTATAATGCAGTTTATGGCATACATTTTATGTTTCCATAATTGAATTGCATTTTTAATTATTAAATGGGTCTCAAAATTACAATTGCTTGTAGGTGCGGTGTTTGCTCTGCACACAAGAGCAGCAACACATTATCTATGCTCAGACACTTGCGTGCCAGGTATGATGACAATCAACAAACCAGTGACCCTGTCAACACTGGAAATCCTGACAGTAAGTTAAATGTATATGTATAAATACTGTATATATGTATGTGTGTGTCTATTTATTGTAGATGTTGTGTATCATATTCATATAGCAACCTTTCTCCCACACAGTGTCCAGAAAACAGAAGCTGGTTGAGGCCTTGGTGGACATGATTGTTAAAGATGGTCAGCCTTTTTCTATTGTTGAGGATGAAGGGTTCCAAAATTTCATTAAAATCCTGGACCCATCATACTCCATTCCAAGCTGCAAAACTATAAAGGCAAAGGTGGAAGCAACATTGTAGCCAAAATTTAAGAGTACGGGGGAGAGCATCTGCATATTTTATTGTCATGATGATACAATCATTATTTGTTATGAATGAACAAAACACTTGAATGACCACACAGACTTTTCTGAACTTTCATTGCTGTCATGGGATTGAAACAGTGCCAGTGCTTCAGTTGTGTGCTTTAGAGGTTGCTATGGCTTCAGTTGTCCACCAGATGTCACCATCACTGTGGTCTTGAAGCTTTAAATCTTTTTTGCACAATTTTTAGGAAAGCCTCAGTGCTTCATGAGGCTTCACTTGCCCACCACTAGAGGACAATAACGCTGGAAATTTACTCACAAAGGATGCAGACAATCTGACAAAGACATGGGGAAAGATGACGGGTATAAATACATAGGGGAATGGGACACAGGTGAATGACTTTAGGGCGGAGACAGCAATCACAGGAGGAAACAGGAAGCAAAACAAACAACGATATGACAACACAAGATTACAAAATAATCAAAATTAAAACAGGAAGTAACAAGCACACAAAGATCTAGGACCTGACAGTGCTTAATGGGGAAGCATATGGAGCAACATGGAGGTCCAGTACCTGATGAGATGCAGGAGGAGCCCAGCCTGGAGACCCTCCACTTTCCACCAGCTATCCCCAAGTCTGGCACTGATAATACAGCTGAATTAACTGCCACCAATAAGGATAAGGAGAAGGAGTGGCCCCAGCTCAATGTGGAATCAGTGCTTTGGCCAAGCAGGGGGGGCCTTTGGCATCAGCCAGGGACTGGCAGCTGAAAGTGGACCTTCCAACTCGAATTTCCAGCCACAATTGCATACTCAAAAATACTGTTCCCTCAGAAGACTAGATAGATGAGGCCTCTGGGAGGAAGAGGACCAGTAATGAGGAACAGGCATGCAAATACCAAAGTAGGGGGCGGAGAACCTGGTGTGACCCCATTGACATTAGATGTAAAGGCTTCACAGACATCACTCTGTTTGGCACTCAAAAGGTTGGGAGTGAGAGGGCTGACCCTTACCCTTTGGAAGTAAATTGATTTAAATGAAATACAAGATCTAGCATAGTTCTCCCAGGCCTGTGCTTTTAGGTTTGATCAGTAAATCATATTCTTACTGAATACACTTATCAGACCTTTGAAGGATAAGTGAATGCTATACATTTTCTTGCTCTTGTGACAGAGGAGACTGAAGAGTTGCACATGGAGAGTATTTGCGTGGAGTCCAGCTTGAGGGAAACAGAGAAGGAGCTCGAGGAGATGAAAGAAGGAGAAGACAAGAGAGAAGGGACAAGAAGCCGCTCCTCCTCCACTTCTTCAGAGGATTACATCATCATCCTCCCTGACTGTTTTGACACCAGTCGGCCACTTGGGGAGTCCATGTACAGGTATGTCTCTTGTCAATTCGACAGCAAGCAATTGGCCAGCTCGTCTACATCAGAGGTCTCCAACCATTGACGGACTGACTCCAAAAAGAGGCCCTGGCAATTTTGACAGAGAGAGGCCACATTTAATTCTCTGGTCATCTGCAACCAACAGAAACATAAACATTACACAGCCACAAAACACAATATAATAGCTTAACTGGAACATGGAAAATATGTTTTACGTGGTGGTTACAGTTGCAGGTTGCGGCGGTCCTTTAGAGGAAACAAATTTCACATCATTATCATGATTTAGTTTAGTATTATTATCTCCAACTCTGGTCCTGGAGAGTCACTGCCCTGTATGTTTTAGATGTTTCCTGCTCCAACACACCTGATTCAAATGAGTGGCCCCTGATCAGACCTCAGCAGAGCTTGATGATGAGCTGATCATTTGAATCAGGTGTGCTGGAGCTACGTGTAGTCTCACCAACCAAACTACAGATATTTCTTATTTCTCCATGCAAGATAAAAAAAGCATATGACACAGGAACCATTGTTTTGTTTTAAAGGCATCACATTTGCTTATTTCAAAAGCCTTTTAGTATTATTCTTTTATCTGTTGTCCTGTACTGTTTCTGACAGTTTAATGACCACCCAAAAATTTGCCTTTTTTATCTGAAAGATTTGATTTATTCATACAAAATATGACAGTTCTCTCTCTCAGGTGACATTTGAATGTGGATAATCTATCAGAGCCTTTTGTTGGAGAATTTATGTTTTTGAAAATGTATTCAAACATTTTACCTATTTTAGTCCTAACAGAGGGTTAGAAGTAAAACTTTAGATCTTATAATGAACCCTTACTTATCAACCTACATGTTAAGTTTAGTTGAGGATCAAGTCTTTTTTCATAACAATATGCTGGAATTAAACTTCAGGAACTGCTATTTTACTGCAATTATATGTGTCAAATTAGGAGTAGGCTTTGCTATAATGGTCCCTTTAGGAACATAGATTGCATCTCAAAAAAAAAGTTCAAGAGAGGGTTCCGTGGCTGGCATAGGAAATGAGTAACTGGTTCTAATATAAAACTGAGGAGCTGCAGAAATGCAAAAGCATTGTCAATAAATAGGTTCTCTATTATGGCAATTTCTCTTTTAGCCCATTCATGAAAAACTCTGTTTCTACTTGATAGCATGAACTAATGATTTCTTTGTTAAAAGAGCACAAGTGGGCAGGTCCCTGAAAGAAAAGATTCTTCTGAACTGTGTCCAGTTGTAAGAGTGATCCACAATTGGGTTTGAGATGAATTTAGGTATAGATTTTGTAAGCGTGAGTTTGAGCAAAGCAGTGAGTGTCAGGAAGAATGAAGAATGATGTAGACTAGTTAAAGGATGGAATAGACACAAAGGCATGTCCTCAACTGACAAATACAGCTTATTGTTGAAGTCATATCTCTATAATTGGTATATCCATTATACCAATTATAATAACATAAGTGAAACGACAGGGGACAACCCTGTCAGGTGACACGGGGAGCAGAAAGTAACAGGAGAGGTTGTTGTTTGTTTGGACAGCTGCTAGTGGAGAAGTAAACAGAACTTTTATCCAAGAGATGAGTCTTTCACCAAAACCAAATTGTTTGAGGGTATAGAAGAGATAATACCACTCTACCTGATCAAAAGCCTTCTCAGCTTCAAGTGACACTAGTATTTGTGGAATATCGAGTGGAGTGGAGCCATAAAGGATATTAAATAGTCACCTGATGTTAAAGGAATGACGACCTCAAATAAATCCTATATGATCGTCAACCACAACTGGGGACAAAACCTCCTCTAAGCAGCAGGCCAGCATATAGGAAAAGATTTTACTGTCTAGAGTTCAGATTAAAATGGAACGAACCAAGCTTCAATCTAAAAGAATTTTATCTTTTTTAGGGGTAAGAGATGTAACATAGTCAAAGGAAGGGAACCCAGTAGCATTTTGGTCTGCAAATGCAGAGAGCAGAATGGGAGAGAAGTTTGCATTTGTAAGCTACTCTACATTTTTTTTTTTTTTATATATCTGATGCGGTCTTGTTATCAATTTTGGGGACATTAATTTTCCTAAAACATTTTTCAAATAGTTGTTTGTTTTATAATATTCTACCTTAATTTTATGGTTTTTTTCACTTAATACAAGGCCTCCTTCCAATCTTCAGTATTCAGTCATGAGATTTAACAGTAGCATTTCCTCACTTCCTCAGCTACATATTTGTGTAAACATGCCCATCTCTCCTGTTGCAGCTCTGCTCTTTCGCAGCCAGGTGACATCCCTGCAACGACCCCCACGGACCCAGATGCTCCATCCATAGACCACCCAGCAGGGGAGGAGGACCTCAGTGAGGAGAATGAAGCTGCTGCAGCTCTAGGAATAGAGTTATCGGGTACCAGCAGTGCTAATGACATGCTTTGTACATCTCAAACATTGGATGATGAGCCACTTACACCTGAAGTGGTAGCACCTCCTAAAGCCATTGTCACACCAAGGTCAGTAAGAATGGTGCAAACAAATATTAGACACAGGCCTTGATATCTAATTCCAGCTGTTAAACTTTGATATTTTACCACCCATTATGTTTGTGTTCCGGTTCCGTGGTTACTGGCTGTCTCAATAAATTCACCACAACTTAGAGCAGTGCTGCAACTGTCATGTCATATTCATTACTCTGCTTTTCTTATTGTCCTTAAAAAAAACTGTCAAAGTCTTTTCAGTTTACAAATGAATGGAAATGGGTTTCCCTTTGCATTTTTTGAGGGATGTGGTATTATTTTTTTGTATGGGTCTGTAAATTATTCAGATATATTACAATACAATATTTCTTGTTCTTGATATTGTACAGTCCAGAGTGTAATGGAGAAACACATGTTGATGCTACTGCCATTGCGGAAGGAACCAAGGAGTCTGAATTGAACCAAAATGACTGTGGTAAGCATGTCAATATATTGTTAACAATGCAAAGCAACAAAAATTATCAGACTAACACTCCTGTCTTCCATCCAGTACAGAATTACGCCAAGAGTCAGCATCTTTGCCGGTTTTAGACCATTACACACCTTCATTGTTTAAAAAAAAGAATGTCCATGGCAATCTTAGTCTTTAAATGAGACGTAGTCAAACAGCTATCTTGAAAAACAAACCAACAAAAATCTTGTGTGAAGTTATGAACAATTGTTTTTCATTGCTGCTATATTTTAAAGGTGCAGCTTGGCTTGGTTTGGGTTTTGTGTGCCTGTTTCACAATGCAACTATTCACGACAATTAAATTGAAAAACTGGCTACACTACAACCACACAGCTCTACAAACACCAGACTGGCTGTTTATAAATGGTTGATGTCTCAGTACGTATTATTCAAGTTTCAACTGAGGGTACAGAATATTAAACTTAAGATACAAAACCACTGCATCTATGGTTTAATATTCTGCACAAGGACCTGTTTGGTGGAAACCCTGCTGAGTACCAAGTATGCTTTTGTAACAGCAATTTACAGTGACTTGTTTCCACTGGGAAAACAACAAGTGAGATAATAAATTGTTTTAAAGTTGAGAGATATTAGGCCAGGAGTAATATTATTTGGCTTATTGACTGTATGTTTAATTTTAAGCTTTTAAACTGGACCAATGTGTGTGAAACATGTTTTGTTTCTTGTGTCACAGGCTCAATTCCTAATCATACTCAGACAGATCACACTGAAGCTGCTGAGGACACAGAGGACAACCCTGAGGGTCCCAGGTCTCATCCCATCTCTTGCTCTCTCTTTCTCTCTCTCATACACACACACACACACTTCATTTTCTTAACAGGACTGTACATTATACAGTTCAATAAAAAGTATTATTAAAGAAGGAAACAGAATGCCCTGGTTGTATGTTCCCCTTAAAGTCAGAATGGCTGAATATGGTATTAATTAAACGGTCACTAAAGGGTCACTAAATTTTTCCCAGCTTTCCTTCACCAGTGAAAGTACAGCTACTAACTACAGTAACACCATCGGAATACACAAAGTTCACTGCGCTTTTTGGCACTTATAAATACAGTTATGAGCAGGCCTTTGCACTAAGGATGGGTACACCCATCACTTTTCGAGACGATTGTGTTGATTAGCTGATGCTATTAGCTCTGCTCTCCCTGAAGAGAGAACAAATTAAGTTAACAATTGTCTAACCTCGGCGAAGTATGGACTCAATTGGATGCAATTCTAGTTACTACATCTCTCTGTGTAACTATCATTAACTTCCTCCAAAAATCCAGTGTGTTTGCAATAATCGCACAAAAAAGTCTCTCTAATCATGTTGTTAAAGAAAAAAAAGTAAATCTAATATTAAAATAGGTTTTCTACGTAAATACACAGTTTTCACACACATTTGTCAATTTTAGATTATTTTCTATCCTCAGGCATCCAGGTATCACCAGCGGCCTGGTGAAGGGAGCTCTGTCAGTAGCTGCTTCTGCTTATAAAGCCCTGTTCACAGGACAAGGCCCTACACAGGTCAGCATGTACCTTTTGTCACAGTATTATTCTACAGATCATACCTGATTTATATCTCTTCGGTCAACATATTTAACGTCCCTTTGAAGGGCTCAAATAAGGGATGCACCCAAAGGTTTTTTGGCCCTGATCTTTTTCTAAACCCTCTAATATATATCACTACCAAGGCCATTCTTCATTTTGATATAGCTATAGATTATTAATAACGTATCTTGAACGTGTATAGAATTAATTGGTACAGGGCAATTTTTTTATTTCATAGAGCTGACTGTGCCGTGGGAGGATTCAGTTGAAGAAGCATATGAAAGGAAAAAGCTCAGGTATGCAGATCTAGGTAAGGATGCTGAGCAAGGAGGGTGGAAGGTTAGGATTTGTCCAGTAGAAGTAGGATGTAGAGGGTTTGTAGCCAGATCTGCTGTTGCTTTGTTGAGGGAGTTAGGTGGAAGGGGACAGAGGGTGAGGAAAACAGTGAAGGAAATGTCAGATGAGGCAGTAAGATCCAGTCAGTGGATTTGGATTAGAAGAAGTAATAGTAGCTGGGGCCCAGCAGGGGGAGCTCTTAAGATAGACAGACTCTAGGGAGAAGGAAGAAATCCAGGAAGAAGAAGTGTATTTAAGTGGAGGGTGTGGCCTATTTGAGCCTCTTTGAGACCAGGCGGTTAGTCCAGGTGAGTTGGCCTGTATTGGTTTGATTTGGTCTGATTATAGAACTGTCCAGGTGCGTTTGTTTGCTGAATCTGCTAGTGTAGCTTGTCCTCCACCTCCTGCACCCTTTACACTTTCATTGACCCCTACCTGAACCAGGGTCTGTATCCCCACCCCGCTTTCACTGGTGCAGTTGGTGAGAGGTCAGAGTAGTTGACAGTAATGCTGCTTGAGATAGTTGTCTTTGTGTGAGGAGCTGTGATGGCTGGCATTAGGGGGTGACTCTGGGACACCAGTGATCACTGTTTAGCCTCTTGGAGGTGTCGTGGGCCTAACTAGACCCCAAAGACGTGTTAGCTATGACTGATATAATCTTTAGGG
Source organism: Echeneis naucrates (assembly GCF_900963305.1). NCBI lineage: Eukaryota > Metazoa > Chordata > Actinopteri > Carangiformes > Echeneidae > Echeneis > Echeneis naucrates. The sequence continues at coordinate 19,823,848 of NC_042518.1, read as the reverse complement.
CAGGGTGAAAGTTTGTTGTTCAGGAGTCAGTCAATGAGCATGGTCCTTTTTTTTTTTTTTTTTTTTTTTTTTTTTTTTTGCTCTTGTTTGTATTCTAAATTCTATAGTGTGGCTGTGCTTAGTTTTCTTAAACATATGTAATCCTACAAAATAAATGCATAATATTATGCTTTGTGTCTTGGAAGTTATGTTGGATTGCAACTAAGTAGGTAAATTTGTTTGCTGAATATGCTACCATGAGCATCTTACATTAGTCGCAGTTCTCAAAGAGTGTGGGGCATGCCCAACTAGTGGGAAATGAAGACATGATGGATGGAATGTGACAAGCTAGAGAATGTTTTCCTTTTCAAGCCTATTTTATTAATGCCTTTCTTTATTGACAACCAAGATTTTGCATTTAAAACAAATTACCTAAACACAAACAAAACAAAAACAAAATCATTAATAGTCTTCATGAAATGAATATCAGATAGGAGACTGAGAGAAAAATTTGACAAAATGACATTGGCATGTTAATTGAAGCGAAACAAGACACAATTTATGACAGAGACCACAAAAGTTGGTGATATAGAAATCATGTTACTTCAATAAATGTGAAAATTTTAAGCTTGAGGTATTTTGTTAGCATTACTATTAGCATTTTGTTGTGGTTATGGGGGCAGGTGGTGCTTGAAATTTGCATTTGTCCAAAATGGGGATTGACTGAAAAAAAACTGAGAATCACAACATTAGAGCAAATAAGTTAATGTTTCATCCATTCTCAATATTAATTTCTTTTATTTGTGCTTTGGGGAAGTATAAGGCCAAAAAAAAGAAACTCAATATCAAGATCTTCCTTGGTACAACTACATACAAGTCCTTCAATGTTCAGAGAAATCCAAAGTTCAACATACTTGCTGTTTGAATCATTGCTATTTCAATCTTCATTTGAAGTTGTGGCAAACTGTCAAAATCTAACTTCGTCTGTCACATATAGCTGACACATTTTTCATGTAATCAGGCTCCATAGAATGACCAGATGTTATTCCCATGCAGCCTCCAGTTGATGCCTCCACACAGGACACCATGATGGCCGTGTTGCTGGAGATGGGCTTTGGGGACCACCTGCTGAACCAGCGGTTACTTAAGAAACACGGGTACAACCTGCTTGATGTGGTCAATGAACTTGTCCAGATGACTGACAATGACTGGTACTCCACACACTACTAACATAAAAACCAAGAGGTGGAGGAAAAAGGAGAAAACACAAGAAATAATGGACTGAGAAATATGAGGAAAGACAGGAAGGAACTCTCATCTAACTTTTTACCTTCATCCTTCAGCCTGTCTTTCTTCTTGCTGATCAATTTGGAAGGAAAATAATCTTCTCTATGCCTGTGTAACATGGACATTCCAGCAAACTCCACCAAGCCCTAGACCAGTAAACATCTGTGGTACTTTTATAGGCCTTGATGGTGGCAGATTGGTTCCTTTCAATTTAAGAGAATCAAAAAAGAGGCATGTTCCTGAAGTATCAAAGGAGAGTTTGCCCTATATCTTAAAATAATGGTCACATTCCCACAATGGGCACTACAGCAGCCTGTCACAATGGAAAAAATATGAGACTACCAAACATGAAGTTGTGTAAGAAGAACCAATTCTGTTCTCACCTTGCTTTGATATAACAATCTGGCAGATTTCATATTTAATGTAAGATGCAGGTAAACACACAAGAATCAAAATTGAAATTTTATTAAGTATCCATAAATGCTAACATTAAAGAAAGTTAAAAGCAATGCAAAATTTCTGCTTGGATTTATCCTATTGTGAATAAACTTATTGCAGGATTCCTTATAAATTGAAGTCACTGCTAAATTTAGTTTGGTGTTTTGTTTTTTTTTTTTTTTTTTTTTAAATGTTGCTGTGACTGAGCCTGAATGTTTTAGGCCAGGGTTTATTTCATCTTATTTTCAAATGTAATTTATCATTAACTTTCTCTCTCTTTGTCTCTCTGCTATCTTCTGCATTCATTCTTTCAAGTTGCTACATAACTCCCAGGAGTGGTGCCATTGCCCCTTATTAGCCAGACAAACCAAACAAAACCAGTAAAAATAATATCTCAAATAAATAAGTTTTTGGTTTACATGTTCTCTCAATATCATAGAAAAATGTTTAGCAATCTCACACACCAATTACTGTACTCACAGCATAACCAGCTGCAACTGTATAGAGGAACACTGAAAGCAGTAAAACATTCCCACTCTTCTCCTCCTTTCTTTAATGACCACAGATCCAGGATGGAGGAATTTGTCTCCAGTACAGCTCATTGGTACAGGCTCCAACATAAAGAACATGCAACATAAATGCCCATAGAGACAACTCACCTCCCAATAAATTAGGGAGTGGGTCAAATATTTTTGCAGGCTATGTTCAGTGTCTGTTTGTGGTGAAGGGACTCAAAGGTTGTTAGGGGCCAGCCAATAATTTTAGATACTCTGTAAATGATGCGTTGTAATTTCCTCTTGGAGATAGTGTCAAGACTGCTGTGCCAGACTGTAATGGATGTGGTGAGAATGTTTTCAACAATGCCCGTATAGAAGCAGAGCAGCAGATGAACACAGGGTAAGTTCAGGGTAAGAACTCTTACCCTGAACTTCTTGAGCTGTCACAAATGGGGAGTCGTGGCTGGGCTTTTTTTTTGTAGATGTGGTCTGTGTGTATTTTCCATTTGAAGTTGTTGCTGATGTGGGTTCCAATGAGTTTTAATGTGTCGGTGATGGAAATGGCTTCACCTTTTGATCGGCACAGAAGTTTTAGGCGAAGGTTGTATGGGTTGGTTTGTGCTGAGGGAGAATAGCCAGGGTGAGAGAACACCTCTATGAGACCTATGTGTGTCTGTACCAAGGAACAGGTTGAGGGTGTATTGATCTTAACCTTCTGTTGCCTGTTCCAGAGAATCCTGTGGATCCAGTGACAGATGCATGGGTCAATATTCATATCGAGTAATTTATTGAACAGTTTATAGTGTTAAATGTAGAGCTGAAATCCATGAATAAAATACAGGCATATGTGGACTCCTGGTGGTTATTGCTTAATTGAAAGTGTCCTCAACTGACCTGTTGGCTCTGCATGTGAATTGGTATGGGTCCATGAAGGGGGAGGTGACAGTATTCAGCTGCTTGAGTATGATGGACTCAAATGATTTCATGGCTGCCGATGTCAAAGCAGTGGGTCTGTAGTCATGTAGGGAGATGTTTTTGCCCTTGAGAACCAGGATGATAAAGTATTGGGGTTCTGAGCAGAAACAGGGGGAGGTGTCGAAGATGTTGGTGAAAACACCAGCCAGTTCCAATGGAGAAAGTGTCGCAGAAGATTATCGTTGTCAGGAGTGGGGGTGGGTTTCTTTCTGTATTTAGTTTTTCCCAGATGCAACGTGTGTCATTAGTTAAGAATTGTTTCGTAGCGTAGTTGGATTTGGCTCTTCTTATTGCAGATCTCAGTTTGTATTTGGCAGCAATATATTGTTCTTTGTTTCCAGACAGATGTGCAAAATTTTTTTTCCTACCTTAATTTTTAAATTTCCTTGTTAAACCACACTTTATATTGTTGTAGTGCTTCACTTTTTTGAGTGGAATGCATTGGTACTTTCTCTAAATTCTGACTGGATTTGGAGAAATTACTTCAACTTAAAAGGGAAGGGCTCAGTGTGCTTCAAATGAACTTGTTCGTTCAAGTCCTCTGGCACTCCTGCATATCAAAATGTGTTAGGTTCTTTCATTCTGCTATATGGCACCTAAGCCAATTTTACCTAGCTTGATTCAGAAGAACCAAACTTCTTTGTCCATTTGTTTTGATTTTGCAAACAAACTCAGACAGGCTGAACAAAATCTGTCCTGCTGTTAAGGTAGGGTCTTAATCCAACTCCTTGTGATTTCTGTTGTCCATTCCTGATAGGAAGGGGAAACAGGCCAACCATAGCATTTTATAAAAGTTAGGAATGGACTTTCAGCATTAAGTAAATTATCTAATAATCCTCTTGAGTTTCTGTGAAAGGAAAAGAAAAGGAAAACAAGTTCAACAGAAATGGGATGCATGCGTGTCCTTCTCAGTTTACTTGTATCTGTAAAATATAGACATTATAATGTTGTAGTAGGAGGTGTTCCTTTTACATCATATTTCTTTGTGTGCATAATTAATTGGGTGTGGTCCTTTTGATGCAAGCTAAGACCACCAAAATCCTTTGTGGTCGCTTGACAATTACACTTAATTTGTTTGTGAGGAGACAGTTTGAGCAGACCAAAGCAAAACCGAAATATGACTAAACTGAGCTAAATGAACCAAACTACAGGTGTGAAGAAGATATTAGATGATCCAATGAATTCTTCATTTGAAGCATACAGAGTACTTTAGTCAACATTGAGGACTTGAAAAATATATCGATCCCTGTCTTTTAACATCACATGATGCAGGTCTTTCCAAAAGGCTACCTGATTGTTTAATTTAGATGTTATTTAATGATTTCAAACATCTGTGCAGAGCTTAATAATTTCAGCAGAGCTCTTGTGTTCATTTTGCACTCTTGTCATGTGTTTTGTGCTTTTTTCAAATTGGTAAGTGTGGGATATGGAAGTCCTAAAAGACGTTTACTTCATTTGGCACAGAGCATTAAAAGTAAGTGTAGTATGGTCTTTCCAAACTTCAGCCAGAATCAAAAAGTGTGTAACAGTGTGAAATGTGTATTGTTTGTTCCCTCACAAATTTATGACGACAGAACCATATGTAATTCGAAGCAATGACTATCGGTTCATATTTTCTTTGAATGGCTGAAGGCTGATTTGAAAATGTAAAAAAAAAAAAAATTAAGCTATAGAGGTCATATTTTCATCTTATTTAGTGGTCGTTGAATTTGCTGTGCTGTATGTATGTCTTAGCGTCATCCTTTGGAGGAAACGTGACCAGACTGATTGAAGAATGTCTTTGTTTGCACCTTATATGATATGAATGAACAATAAAATAACACTTGATGTAGAATTATGATAAACTGTGTGCATACCTGATAAGTGTCAGTGGTCATAAAAAGGGTTTAACACAGTCTGTATTATGTCTTGATCAAGTTGCAGATTAAAAAAAACAAACAATGCATGAGCTTACAGCAGAAATTCATTTTAAATTATTCATAGTAATCAGTAAACATCTGCATAATTTCTGTTTTGGGATCAAAAACTGGGAGAAGCACATTCTGATTTAAATTTTAAGTAATCAATTAGTGTTAAATTTTAATTGCACTCAAAGATTTGCCAAAAACTAATGCTTTCAGGCAGTTAAAGATGGAGATAAAGTTTTAACTCGAGACACAGTATTGTCACAGGATGCTGTGAGGTATACATACTCACTGTAGTGGTATACAAGTCATCTAGCCTAGAGAAGTGACTTAAATCATTTGAGATATGTCTAATTTTTTTGCATGAATCTTAAGCATGTCTTTCCCTTTACAGTGCCTAAAACAAGTTTAATTGTGGTGACAAAGTAGACAATCTGGGGTCAATTTAGAAGTTAGTTTCCGTGCCATTGGAATGACGTCAATATGACTTATCAACAGGTCCCTTCTTGCTTATAGCTTCATAACATTGGATTATTCTGCCTGCCTGCCTGGATTCTTGACTCCTGCCTGTCTCTCCGGTTGAAGCCTCTGCCTAGCCCTCAGGATTCTGCCTGCCTGGTTTCTGACCTGTTTGATTCTGATTAAAATCCTGTCAGACTTATTACTGTCTCTGTGTTCATGCTTTTGGGTTCCTCTGTTCTGAGTCCTGATAGTTTTAGCCTTTGTAATAGAATATTATGGTCAATGGTGTCAAAAGTAGCACTGAGCTCTAACAGGGCAAGTATGGAGGCCAATCTGATATCTGAAGCCATTCGTATTTGGTTGTTAACTTTTACCAGTGCTATTTATGTGCTATGATGCACTCTAAAACCTGACTTACTGTTCAAACAAGCCATTCCTCTGCAGATGTGCACATAATTGGCTTGCAACTGTTTTTTCAAGAATTTTAGAGATGACTCTGAGTTTAGAAAATAGGCCTATAATTAACCAAAACATCTGGATCAAAATAAGGTTTAATGACTGCAGTCTTCAAAGGCTGTGGCACATAAAGTCACATTGATCAGATCCAGAATATACTAGTTAATTAGTGGAAAAATATCTTTAAAGAGTCTGGTAGGTATCAGGTCTAACAGACAAGTTGATGGTTTAGATGAGATTATAGAAAATAGATCTGAGAGATTTAAAGGTGAAAAAGATTCCCCATACAAAGCAGGTGTTACAGCTGATCCAGAAGCTGCAGCATTTAAGTTTAAAAAAAAAAAAAAAAAAAAGCCCATAAAAACGCTGCTAAGAGCTAAAGGAATCAATGGTTCCACTGATCTATGGCACAGGGCTGAAGAGAAGCCTGGGATTGTTCTTGTTTTCTGGCAATTTTTGGCATTTTTTTTTTTTTTTTTTTATGTTTTTAAGCTTTTTTTTTCAGGCTAAGTAGAATTCATCAACATTACCTTCACATTTTCTATGACATTTGCTTTATGGCATGAATTTAAGGGCTACACCAAGGTGTCAGCCTCCTCTGTTCCATTACTTTCTTTTTCAGAGGAGCCACAGAATCAAGATTTGAACACAGTGAGGCCATAGTGATATTCACAAGGTCATCCATTTAGCAAATGACTGATTATTCTACTTAAATTTGGCCACAGTGTTTTCAGATAAACATCTGCTGAATTTATTCCCAGGTTCTCTGCAGCCAATTACTGTAAACTTAAATGTTATTAGCTAATGGTCAGAAAGAAAGGGGTTGCGAGGTAGTGGGGAGGGTGTAGATTTGTTTGTAAATATATAGTAGAGTATGTTATATACGTATGATTCAAAATCAATCAATATGATCAGTGATCACAGCACCACAGCCACTGCTCAATCTAGCTTGGCAGTTGGGAGCCACAACAGTAAGCGACTTCAGTGTAGATAACAATGAACAAATGAGGTGAATAACTTAGGTGTCTGCTGATATCTGCTGTCTGCTAATATATTGATGGTCTGTATGATTATAGCAAAAAAAGTGCATAAAACTGTCACAGGGGGCGGCCCACCAAGTACTGGCAATCCATGTGAATAAAGGGAGGCCAGTGATGGAGGGGAGCCAGGGAGGGACAGTCCCAGACTGTGTCCCAGAAACATACACTGGCTGTCCCATACAAGGTACATACTGCAGTACTGCACATGGAACACAATCAAATAAATATATGATACTGTCTGACTTTGTCTTCCTTTCCAGTGTCTGGGAACACAGCACATCTTTGGAGCCACCTGAAGATGATCCAGTTAGTACATTTTATTGAAATCACAGGTCTGGCATGTCCGGTCAAAAATCTTAATACAAGTTCTCTTGATGCATGTATGTACAGTATTTAGTCAGCCACTGATTGTGCGAGTGCCCCTTGAAAGATGAGGTCATCTTTAGTAATTTTCATCATAGGTACACTTCAACTATGAGATAAAATTAGGAAAAATAATGTAGGAAATAACATTGTAGGATTTTTAAAGAATTTATTTGTAAATTATGGTGGAAAATAAGTATTTGGTCACCCACAATTTCTCTCAGAAAGATGCGTTAACAATGGCACCTGTTTCAACTCGTTATTTGTATAAAAGACACCTGTCCATATCCTCAAACAGTCAGACTCCAATCTCAACCATGGCCAAGACCAAAGAGGTATCGAAGGACACCAGGAAGAAAAATGTAGACCTGCACCAGGCCGGGAAGAGTGAATCTACAATAGGCAAGCAGGTTTGTGTGAATGAATAAACTGTGGGACCAGTTGTAAGAAAATGGAAAACATATAAGACCATTGATAATCTCTCTTGATCTGGGGCCCCACACAAGATCTCATCCTGAGGGGTCAAACTGATCATGAGAACGGTGAGCAAAAATCCTAGAAGTACACGGAGGGACCTGATGAATGACCTGCATGGCTCTCAGGAGTGGCTCTGTAAAAAGTATGTCAAGGTCCTGGAGTGGCCTAGCCAGTCTCCAGGCCCCAACCCCACAGAAAATTTGTGGAGGGAGTTGAAAGTCCATGTTGACCAGCGACAGCCCCAAAACATCACTGCTGTAAAGGATATCTGCATGGAGGAATGGGCCAAAATACCAGCTACAGTGTGTGCAAACCTGTTGAACATGAAACGTTTGTAACATAACCTTTGTTGCCAATGACAGAGGTCAAAGTATTGAGCTGAATGTTGTTTTTGACCAAATACTTATTTTCCACCATAATTTACAAGTAAATTCTTTAAAAATCCTACAATGTTATTTCCTGGATTCTTTTTTTTTTTTTTTCTCATTTTGTCTCTCATAGTTGAAGTGTACCTATGATGAAAAATACAGACCTCATCTTTCTAAGTAGAAGAACTTGTACAATCAGTGGCTGACTAAACACAACACTAAACTTTTTTTGCCCCACTGTAAATGGCAGGGCAAAGGCACATGTACAAATGACAAGACTCCAGGCTTGAGGTATTGTCAATTTTGTGGAACTATCTTGCTGGACCCAGATGCTGCACAGCCTCATAAGCAGCCTGGTTGCTGCATCGGGTATTGGATAAAGTAGATCTACAGTATGTACAAATCCTGCTGTGCTAATTGACATTTCTTTTACAGAATTCATGGTCATGAGTCTACATCAAACATCTTGAGAGACATAGAGTTTACAGAGGTAGAAATTAAACTGAACAAAAGAGAAAGTTTGATCTGGAAATTTAACTCTATGTAGAGGGGTCTTCTGTGGCCAGGGAAGGTGATGAATATGTGTATGAGTGACTTCAGTGCCAGATAAACACATCTTGTTGTGTGGCATATAGTTCCTTTTATAGAGGTTCTCTACATCCCCAACAGAATACAGGAAATGCCTGCTTGCAAAGAACCTCAGTATAACACAGCCCATCTATCGTACAGTGAGAGCATGGCTTCGTGCTGTCTGCTGCAGTAATTTTGGACCCAGCGGCCTACATAAATAACTCAGTCCATCACCTGAGAATCTATACCTCTCAATGGCATAGTCATCGCAAAAGGCCAATGAGTCAATGGGCCAATGTCGACCTCGACAGCATAAGCATATAGCCTATGTTAGAATAGTGCCTGTACTAGTTTGTTACTTTATAAGAATGTTTATTTGATGTTGCACAAGAAGAAATATTGCCGAGCTCTGCATCCTTCTACTTTAATATGGTAACTTGTGGATTAAAGTCAGGGAGCCAAATATAAATAGTATTTTATTAGGCTGAATTGGTGATTTGGCTATTTTTTTGCCTTTTTATGATGGTGTCCCAATGTTCTCTTAGGGTTGTCTGAGATTAGGGTTATAACAAAATTAGAATTTAACATTAATATATTTCAGATAGTTAATTTTTGATAGCCAATCACCAATGAACTAACTGGCCCCAACAAATGGTGCTATATTGAAGATGTACCACAACAGGGGATACTAATTGAATTCTGAACATTGAGAAAATGCTTGTGGATTCTTACTCAGTTGCTGCAAAGGTCTGAATAAACGCTTTTCATATCTATCCTCCTGCTGTTGTGCTGCCTTCGGGCCCTGCCTAAACCTGTGACAGTGCGAACTGACCACGCCTACGCCCCCCCCCCCCCCCCCCCCCCCCCTCCAATGCCTGCCTGCCTGTCTCTCTCTCTCTCTCTCTCTCTCTCAACCCAACCGGTCGAGGCAGATGGCCGCCCCCCCTGAGCCTGGTTCTGCTCGAGGTTTCTACCTCTTAAAGGAAGTTTTTCCTTGCCACTGTTGCCAAGTGCTTTCTCATCGGGGGATCTGTTGGGTCTCTTTAAATACATTTATAAAGAGTTTGGTCTAGACCTGCTCTATATGTAAAGTGCCTTGATGTAACTTTGTTATGATTTGGCGCTATACAAATAAATCTGATTTGATTTGATTTGACTGACCAGTATGGACCCAGCAAGCAATCCATCACCCACGAGCCGAGTAGAGCAGATTGAGATGGTCCTTCAACAGCATGAGGCAGTCATGTCTGGAATTGCTGCTGAAGCCAGGCAAACAGCTGCCCACAATGGACAGGCATTAGCAGCAATAACTAAACAGATGCAGCAGCTAACAGCCCTCATCTTGACATCTGTGGTTACACTGCCCGTATCAGCTCCACCAGCACGTTCTCTGATCACATCAGCACTGAGCATATTATCAATTCTCACAAAGTTTTGAAATAGCCAGGATGTTTCCTCCAGTGTACACACTGTAGAGGGAAAGGGAAGTAACATACTCCACAACCCGATGGTCAGAAATGTTGAAGGCAGTGTATTTATTTGTGTGGCAAAATGTGCGGCGAAACAGTGGGCCAGCGGGTGCTGTCAAATAATAATAATACTATCAGCGATACCTTCCTTACTTTAGTAATTCACATGATTTTCAACAACAATTAGGTTTCTCAAAATAAAATCCTGGCTGACTACTCTGCTTTTTCTACAAAACAAAAATACAAAGTGATCATCACCCCATAAACCTAGTGTGAACTTTGATACAGTGAATAAAACCTAACAATATAACAATTAACAATATAACAATATAATCATAATTTGAAATTTACCCTGGCCTAAATCTGGGACACACACACACAAGACTAGGTTTGACCAACATGAGCTCTGACAGCAATCAAGGGGTATCTAAGATATCTGCCAGCAGGAAGGCTGGCACAGCATTTTAACTCTTCTGGCTCAGGTGTTGCATACTGATTGTTGTGGTGTGAGGAATTGCTGCTCCAATCAGCCTCCAGCAGACTGCACAAAGGAGGAGCCACCGATCCAGTCTGCATCAAATCACACTCTAGGGACAGCACATCCATATTAACCTGCCCTGAAACACAGGTAACAGTAGGCACACCAAAAAAAAAACAAAGGAGGAAGGAAGAAGAAAACACCAAGGCCAAGGCCGTAACAAGGCTAAAGATAGGTTAAGCACATCCTGATTATATGGACTTAATACATATATACAAAACTGATATATGGAAACAGTATTAATCGTCCCGTCTCCTTATCAAACAGATATCAAATTAAAATAATCCTTAAAATATATATTTTAAAAAAGCATTTTGACAGATTATCGATCAACAACTAATTTATGAATTTTCTAAGCAGCTGTTACCACTGAGTAGTGATGAGTAAATCAGATCCAATCGTCAAACTTCATAACTCCATCAAAGCCATTGTAGGTGAAGAGCTCCAAATTGGGGCTGCAGATCTCTTGGGCAAGGCAAGCGATCTTATTGTTGTCACAGCTGTCCTTGCTATCTGGGCTAATGTAGACCCCATCACTGGCGTGGATTGATGGATCCTCATCAAAGTAGTTGTGTGGCCGCAGAAGGACGCCACCTCCATTGCCCACGGTTACTGTATTGGGGATGTCCTCGGCGTGAGGGATGTGGAGGAAACCAGTAGTCACCCAGGCAACCAAGTCCTGCAAACAATTAATAACAGTACAATGAACTACACTGAACCATTCTTGAGCTAAATTGTCTAAATCAGTGTTTGCATACTGTTATTAAATGGAACAAAATATATTTATTTTCACATGATAATTCCTTCTCAACACACCTCATCTTCAATGCTTTCGTTATCTTCTATGTACTTGCTAAAGTCAACAGCTGGCGTCCAGATGTTGTTTTGATTGTACAGGCTGCTGCTGGTCTGCTCAGTGTCCTTATGTTTTGTGATGGCCACCTTATACCTGAAGACCGATAGAAGAGGCATAGACAGTGTAGTCATTAGAGGATAACAATACGTTCTCTTGATATTTCTCTCAACTCTCCAGATTCAGCTGACTAAAAGGAAACAATATTACATGACACAATAATAGCATTCGTGGATGGTGATGGTGTGTTCACTTTTTTCTGCTTTTTCTGATAAAACTGCCTTTTACTTTCTACAAATATGGTCCAATTATTATTTTCATTATCAATTAAGCTGTCAGTTAATTTCCTAGCTAATTGCTTTGCCTTGATGTAGCCAGGTGTGAAAATGGGATTATATGTATTAACACCACTAGATGGCACTGTCTAAATTGTCTGATTTTGATAACTGGTTAGAGAGACAGCCAAAAAATAGTTTCACACAACATGATTTCACGGTTTCCTGGTGCTTTGGATTGTAAATATATTTTACAATGTAATTGTTTCCACAGCATAATGACATGAAATGTAATGTGTACCTAAAATTCATGAGATGATGTGAACCAATATGTCTACGTTTGTTCAATGTTAACTGATACAGATACAGACAGTGCTGAGAGTATAGCCTCATGAGGAATATAACATGGGTAGCCCCATCTCTATTCTTAGTTGCACTCTTAAAAAATGCTGGAATATTTATTCAGCTTAATACATTCATTATAGCATTTGAGGACATGTGAATGTATGTTTGCTAGCAGTGAATGTTTGGGCTCTGTGCTTAAGGAATGAGCTTCTGAGCTATTTTCCCCACACTTTTTTTTCCTAACTATCTTAACAGTACATATTCCATAGTTAGAGAAGATGGGAGACATAATTTACTCCTATGGCGTAGAAAAATTTGGGGTGCAAGATAGAAAGAGGGTTGAAAAAGTAGTAAGTAACTCTAGACTAGTAAGTCTAGACGGCAAAGAGAAATGGAGAAATTTGTTAAAGAAAGAAGACAAATAAGAAAGCAATGGAAAAGAGCTACAGAGGAAGAGAGGGAGGGAATTAATGTGTTACAAGACGGGTTGAGAAGTAGGCTAGCAGTGCTCAGGAGGGCTGAATATCTTAGGAAAAAGAGAAAAAGAAAGGATATGTAAGGACAGCATTTTACAGGGGCCCATTCAAGTTTGTTAAAGGATTGTTTAACCAGGAAAAGGGAGGGCAGGAGGTGTTCTTATTCCAAAGGAGAAGGAGTCTTCAGACCTGAGTCAGTTCCGTATGACCTCTCTCCTGAATGTAGAGGGGAAGATTTTCTTTAGTGTAGTTGCATGGAGACTAGCTAGTTATTTAGAAAGGAATGGCTTAATACATACTACAGTACAGAAGGCAGGAATACCAGGTTTTGCAGGGTGTTTAGAGCACACTAGTATGATTTGGGATAGTTAAAATTGTCCGCTACAACTTCCCATAGCCCAGGGTCTCATGTCTAATGTCCAATATGTTATTTTTGTAGACTATGTATAACCAAATATGCACAAAATCCTCACATTTAAGAAGCTGAATTCATCATAATTTTGAAAAGGACTAAAATAACTATTTCACTATCAAAATGTGTGCTTTTTAACTTTTTCCTACTTAGCTATTTCACCGAATAGACACTAATCAACTAATTGTTTTTAGTTATCTGTAACATGAGTACACAAGATAATAAAAGTAGCAACTTGTTCTTCTCAGACCACAATAATGTATCCGAGAGTATTAAATTAATTAAGTGTGCGGTTTATTGACCATGAAATAAAATCTTCCCTTCAAAAAGCATACTGTTTTGTTCGTTCTTTAACTTTATTTAGGAAAAAGGTAAATGATTCTTGAAATCTGTTTTGACACAGGGAGTTGGTGTAACAACATAAAAATGCAAACAATTTTTCTTGAATTTGTTGATGTATAATTCATCTTTTTAACTTTTTTTTGTCAAAAGTGGGAAAAAAAGAAAGCAAAGGAAGCATTGACTTCTCTCTTTACAACAGTGAGCGTTAAAAATATAAATCTGGCAGCAAAAAGCAAGACTGAACCACCCGATCACTTGAAATTGAAAGTTGGTGTAACACATCAACACAACTGTGCTTTGACTGGAGATCTGGACCCTCTGTCCACAGACTTTCCTCAGATTGTTTCTTCCAAGCCATGTAGCGTGACAAGTATTGTTATTTGCACTAATATAGTTTATCACAATAATTGCAACCCAAAGATTGAATAAAAAAATTCTTGTCTGTCGCAATGTTTGATCATCAAGGCCAAATTTATCTGGTCTCACCTGGCCCAGGACATGGCTCTCTCCTCTGCCTGGCTCTCTGGCAGGTGGTCCCCTGTGAAGCTGAACACCTGCAGTCTGTAGGAACGGTGATGACCCCAGCGATTGTTCTTGTTGCTGGCAATGTGGAGGTAGCGAGGAGTCTTGGTGTTGTAGCGCAGAGCTGCCTCCTGTTGAGGTGCCCCAATACACATTAGTCCAAATTTGTCAAACAGAACTATAGTGTAATTCTTGAATAAAACTAAATTGCAGCTCTCAATCCTGTTACCAATTGCATATTAATAGATGTAGCTAAACCAGACCTGTTCTGTTTTAAGTTGATGCTCCACCAGCTGAGGGATCATAGCATAGCGATCAGGCATCCATGGCAGTGACACGTTGACATATTCCATGTCTTTGGTCTCGAATATATTCTTCACTCCTGTAGAGGGAACAATGAAAAAGTTATTACAATTCTTATTTTTTGTTGTTGTTTTCAGGCAATACTAGAGCGTCATTGAACATTTTTATTGTCCTGTAATTACACGTTTAGTCATCAGAGTGAGCATTCTCACAACTTTTAATGCAATTCTTAGAGCAGTTCACACATTCCTGATGACACTAAATCACAGGGGCAATACTAGGATCAGATTCCACTCACCCTTTTTTCTTACAAAAGAAAAAAACAAAGAACAACAACAAAAACTGTATATTGCTATGTTATTTTGAAAGTGCATTCTGTGAAAGAAGAGAATTATATTTTGGGGAAGGATTTACTTAGTTGATTGACAGTTCAACATAAAAAAAATTGTCACCAATTGTCTGCAAAAGAAAGTAATCTCAACAGGTTACAGCAGCACACTTCTTTTCACTGCCCATATCACTTTAGAGTAAATATATTGCATAATATTGGGAGTGGGTAAGTGGTGGGTGTGTTATCATATATAATCGAACACAGTAAGTAATCAGTAATGTAAGATGTTTTTCAGACTATTCCGCAGACTACTGCTGTTATAATGGTATATTAGTATAGTTGGAGTTCCTTACCAAGCTTCTTGACTTTTTTTCAATTATTTAAAAAATGACATTAGCTACTGTAATGAGACAATTCGTTCCCCTTTAG
Source organism: Echeneis naucrates (assembly GCF_900963305.1). Lineage (NCBI taxonomy): Eukaryota > Metazoa > Chordata > Actinopteri > Carangiformes > Echeneidae > Echeneis > Echeneis naucrates. Next base: position 19,808,737 of record NC_042518.1, on the reverse strand, counting down.
ACCATGCCCTGGTCTTGAGGCCACTCACCTAACACATCCAAGTCCACTTTAAAATGAATGAAGTGCGTGTGGATATTTCCCAGGACTTTTTCGGCCACTTGGTGCCCGTGTTTTCGATTATCGTTCACTAAGTAGGAGGAGGAGATGTAACCGGTGGCGTGCACCTTGGCCTCCACGGATCCGCTTTGGTAGAAAATGAAATCCCACATATAGTCATAGTTGCCGATGGCGGTGATTGTCCTGAATACCAAAGCATTGTTCACCATCCCACCGTAGCTGTTGTGAAAGAAGTCGGCGAAGTGCCTTCGCAGGGGCTGACCTGTGTTGTGTTCAAATATGCAGATTGAATTCCTAAATAAGACCGGGACTGGGACGTCAATGTAACGATATGTGTCAACGTATGTGGCTTCATAAGGGCAATCCACGCCGCGTACTAGTTCGTGTGCAAAGCGTCCTATCCCGATGCTGGAGTCCAGAAACTTTGTGATGATCATGCCCGGTGTCACTGAACCATACACTGACATGGCCTCCTGCACGCTTATCTCATAGGCTATCCTTTCATCCC